>NC_057808.1:515420988-515448129 GCF_018294505.1 Triticum aestivum | reverse complement strand
CTTTATTTTGTCTAGCATGGGACACATCTATATATACTATACATCTATCTACATATATAGTTTGCGAACAACTATGAAAGTTGCTCGTTGGATGAAGCCAATCCGACGGCACAGAGATGGCAAATCCGAGCACTACTGGCCGTTGGATATCATCTACATTCCACCAGATTCTGCCACATGTACAATCTAGAAGACTCCATGGTTGAAATTAAGCATAATGCACAAATCTTTCATATCTTAATTGCCCAAACCTTTTTTTTCTAAATGAATTGTCACTTTTTGTTTTTACCTTTACAATGCACAATTCCATGAATCTTAAAATAGTTTTTTTACAAAACTAATTGATTTTGTATGAGATGAACTATAAGAATCAAACGAACATCTACATCATGCATATCTGGGAGAAGAGGTGGGAACGATGAGAGGAGTGGCGAGAAACGGTAGCCTGTTTTGAATGAAAACCTACTAGTAGAGAAGGAAGCGTGAGCTACATGACGCATGTGCACAATGCTTACCCATGTACTGCATGTGCTGTCGAAAGGGCTCAGGGTTGCCGCTCAATCTGGGAGCATCCAACGGTGCACACGTACGATCCGTGGGGTTTGGGTTCTGGCCAGTCAGAACGCAGGACTCTGATCGCGCGCCTAGCAGGGTGGGGGGGGGGATATCATACGGAAACTAACATTCGGTGGAAACCGGTGAAAACCACGAGAAAAAGATGTTTTGAAGTTTCAAAAGATTTCAAAAAAATGTGGGATGTTAAGAGGATGATGTTTTATTAGCACACAAAATTTCAAGTTGAAACACATTAAGAGATGTGAGCTATGAAAAAGACAAAATCAGTGTTGAATAGTGCCGAATAGTAATGTCACTATTCAAGGCAGAATTTGTCTTTTTCATTGGTCACATCTCGTAATATTTTTCAACTTGAAATTTTGTGTCGCAATAAAACATCACCTTCTTAACATCCCACAATTTTTTCAGATTTTTATGAAACTTTAAAATATGGTTTCACGAAGTTTTCATTGAATATCAGCTTTCGTGAATGAACCGTGTGCTATTTGAAAACATTTTGTGAGAAGAATATCGGTTTTTAAATCCCCTTAAATCCAAAACTAAGCTGAAAATTGTGAAACCTGCCATGGTGTCACGACATCACACTTATATGTCGAGGAATTTTTTTCGTCCATTGTGGCACAAATTTTATTACAAGCTGTTGGAGATTGTTGCAGAAATTAAAAAATTTCTACGCATCACCAAGAACAATCTATGGAGTCTTCTAGCAACGAGAGGGAAAAGAGTGCATCTACATACCCTTGTAGATCATGAGCGGAAGCGTTCAAGTGAACGGGGTTGATGGAGTCGTACTCGTCGTGATCCAAATCACCGATGACCGAGCGCCGAACGGACGGCACCTCCGCGTTCAACACACGTACGGTTGGGGAAGACGTCTCCTCCTTCTTGATCCAGCAAGGGGAGGGAGAGGTTGATGGAGATCCAGCAGCACGACGGCGTCACCGAACTCTAGCGTCACCGAACCTTAAGTGTGTAGACCCTACGGGTTCGGGAGACATGCAGACATGACCGAGACGGCTCTCCGGTCAGTAACCAACAGCGGGATCTGGATACCCATGTTGGCTCCCACATGTTCCACGATGATCTCATCGGATGAACCACGATGTCGAGGATTCAATCAATCCCGTATACAATTCCCTTTGTCAATCGGTACGTTACTTGCCCGAGATTCGATCGTCGGTATCCCAATACCTTGTTCAATCTCGTTACCGGCAAGTCACTTTACTCGTACCGTAATGCATGATCCCGTGACCAAGCACTTGGTCACATTGAGCTCATTATGATGATGCATTATCGAGTGGGCCCAGAGATACCTCTCCGTCATACGGAGTGACAAATCCCAGTCTCGATTCGTGCCAACCCAACAGACACTTTCGGAGATACCCGTAGTGCACCTTTATAGCCACCCAGTTACGTTGTGACGTTTGGCACACCCAAAGCACTCCTATGGTATCCGGGAGTTGCACAATCTCATGGTCTAAGGAAATGATACTTGACATTTGGAAAAGCTCTAGCAAACGAACTACACGATCTTGTGCTATGCTTAGGATTGGGTCTTGTCCACCACATCATTCTCCTAATGATGTGATCCCGTTATCAATGACATTCAATGTCCATAGTCAGGAAACCATGACTATCTTTGATCAACGAGCTAGTCAACTAGAGGCTCACTAGGGACATGTTGTGGTCTATGTATTCACACATGTATTACGATTTCCGGATAACACAATTATAGCATGAATAATAGACAATTATCATGAACAAGGAAATATAATAATAACCATTTTATTATTGCCTCTAGGGCATATTTCCAACAGTCTCCCACTTGCACTAGAGTCAATAGTCTAGTTACATTGTGATGAGTCGAACACCCATAGAGTTCTGGTGTTGATCATGTTTTTCTCTAGGGAGAGGTTTTGTCAACGGATCTGCTACATTCAGGTCCGTATGTACTTTACAAATATCTATGTCTCCATTTTGAACATTTTCACGAATGGAGTTGAAGCGACGCTTGATATGCCTGGTCTTCCTGTGAAACCTGGGCTCCTTGGCAAGGGCAATAGCTCTAGTGTTGTCACAGAAGAGAGTCATCGGGCCCGACGCATTGGGAATAACTCCTAGGTCGGTAATGAACTCCTTCACCCAGATTGCTTCTTGTGCTGCCTCTGAGGCCGCCATGTATTCCGCTTCACATGTAGATGCCGCCACAACGCTTTGCTTGCAACTGCACCAGCTTACTGCCCCACCATTCAAAATATACACGTACCCGGTTTGTGACTTAGAGTCATCCAGATCTGTGTCGAAACTAGCATCGACGTAACCCTTTACGACGAGCTCTTCGTCACCTCCATAAACGAGAAACATATCCTTAGTCCTCTTCAGGTACTTCAGGATATTCTTGACCGCTGTCCAGTGTTCCATGCCGGGATTACTTTGGTACCTTCCTACCAAACTTACGGCAAGGTTTACATCAGGTCTGGTACACAGCATGGCATACATAATAGACCCTATGGCCGAGGCATAGGGGACGACACTCATCTTTTCTCTATCTTCTGCCGTGGTCGGGCATTGAGCCGTGCTCAATTGCACACCTTGCAATACAGGCAAGAACCCCTTCTTGGACTGATCCATATTGAACTTCTTCAATATCTTGTCAAGGTACGTACTTTGTGAAAGACCAATGAGGTGTCTTGATCTATCTCTATAGATCTTGATGCCTAATATATAAGCAGCTTCTCCAAGGTCCTTCATTGAAAAACACTTGTTCAAGTAGGCCTTTATGCTTCCCAAGAATTCTATATCATTTCCCATCAACAGTATGTCATCCACATATAATATGAGAAATGCTACAGAGCTCCCACTCACTTTCTTGTAAACACAGGCTTCTCCATAAGTCTGTGTAAACCCAAACGCTTTGATCATCTCATCAAATCGAATGTTGCAACTCCGAGATGCTTGCACCAGCCCATAGATGGAGCGCTGGAGCTTGCATACCTTGTTAGCATTCTTAGGATCGACAAAACCTTCCGGCTGCATCATATACAATTCTTCCTTAAGAAAGCCGTTAAGGAATGCCGTTTTGACGTCCATTTGCCATATCTCATAATCATAGTATGCGGCAATTGCTAACATGATTCGGACGGACTTCAGCTTCGCTACGGGTGAGAAAGTCTCATCGTTGTCAACCCCTTGAACTTGTCGATAACCCTTAGCGACAAGTCGAGCTTTATAGATGGTAACATTACCATCCGCGTCTGTCTTCTTCTTAAAGATCCATTTGTTTTCTATCGCTCGCCGATCATCGGGCAAGTCTGTCAAAGTCCACACTTTGTTTTCATACATGGATCCTATCTCAGATTTCATGGCTTCTAGCCATTTGTCGGAATCTGGGCCCGCCATTGCTTCTTCATAGTTCGAAGGTTCACCGTTGTCTAACAACATGATTTCCAAGACAGGGTTGCCGTACCACTCTGGCGCGGAATGTGTCCTTATGGACCTACGAAGTTCAGTAGGAGCTTGATCCGAAGTACCTTGATCATCATCATCATTAACTTCCTCTCTAGTCGGTGCAGGCACCACAGGAACATCTTCCTGAGCTGCGCTACTTTCCGGTTCAAGAGGTAGTACTTCATCAAGTTCCACTTTCCTCCCACTTACTTCTTTCGAGAGAAACTCTTTCTCCAGAAAGGACCCATTCTTGGCAACAAATATCTTGCCTTCGGATCTGAGGTAGAAGGTATACCCAATGGTTTCCTTAGGGTATCCTATGAAGACGCATTTTGCCGACTTGGGTTCGAGCTTTTCAGGTTGAAGTTTCTTGACATAAGCATCGCATCCCCAAACTTTTAAAAACGACAGCTTAGGTTTCTTCCCAAACCATAATTCATACGGTGTCGTCTCAACGGATTTCGACGGAGCCCTATTTAAAGTGAATGCGGCAGTCTCTAAAGCATAGCCCCAAAATGAGAGCGGTAGATCATAGATCGCACCATATCCAATAGAGTGCGATTACGACGTTCGGACACACCATTTCGCTGAGGTGTTCCAGGCGGCGTGAGTTGTGAAACTAATCCACATTTCCTTAAGTGTGTGCCAAATTCGTGACTCAAATATTCCCCTCCACGATCTGATCGTAAGAACTTTATTTTTCTGTCACGTTGATTCTCAACCTCACTCTGAAATTCCTTGAACTTTTCAAAGGTCTCAGACTTGTGTTTCATTAGGTAGACATACCCATATCTACTCAAGTCCTCAGTGAGAGTGAGAACATAATGATAGCCACCGCGAGCCTCAACACTCATTGGACCGCACACATCAGTATGTATGATTTCCAATAAGTTGGTTGCTCGCTCCATTGTTCCAGAGAACGGAGTCTTGGTCATCTTACCCATGAGGCATGGTTCGCACGTGTCAAATGATTCGTAATCAAGAGACTCCAAAAGTCCATCTGCATGGAGCTTCTTCATGCGTTTGACACCAATGTGACCAAGACGGCAGTGCCACTAGTATGTGGGACTATCATTATCAACCTTACATCTTTTGGTATTCACACTATGAATATGTGTAACACTACGTTCGAGATTCATTAAGAATAAAACATTAACCAGCGGGGCATGACCATAAAACATATCTCTCATATAAATAGAACAACCATTATTCTCGGATTTAAATGAGTAGCCATCTCGAATTAAACGAGATCCTGATACAATGTTCATGCTCAAAGCTGGCACTAAATAACAATTATGGAGGTTTAAAACTAATCCCGTAGGTAAATGTAGAGGTAGCGTGCCGACGGCGATCACATCGACCTTGGAACCATTCCCGACGCGCATCGTCACCTCGTCCTTTGCCAGTCTCCGTTTATTCCGCAGCTCCTGCTTTGAGTTACAAATATGAGCAACCGCACCGGTATCAAATACCCAGGAGCTACTACGAGTGCTGGTAAGGTACACATCAATAACATGTATATCACATATACCTTTGGTGTTGCCGGCCTTCTTGTCCGCTAAGTACTTGGGGCAGTTCCGCTTCCAGTGACCACTTCCCTTGCAATAAAAGCACTCAGTCTCAGGCTTGGGTCCATTCTTTGGCTTCTTCCTGGCAACTGGCTTACCGGGCGCGGCAACTCCCTTGCCGTCCTTCTTGAAGTTCTTCTTACCCTTGCCTTTCTTGAACTTAGTGGTTTTATTCACCATCAACACTTGATGTTCCTTTTTAATCTCCACCTCCGCTGATTTCAGCATTGAATATACCTCAGGAATGGTCTTTTCCATCCCCTGCATATTGAAGTTCATCACAAAGCTCTTGTAGCTCGGTGGAAGCGACTGAAGGATTCTGTCAATGACCGCGTCATCCGGGAGATTAACTCCCAGCTGAGTCAAGCGGTTCTGTAACCCAGACATTTTGAGTATGTGCTCACTGACAGAACTATTTTCCTCCATCTTACAACTGAAGAACTTGTCGGAGACTTCATATCTCTCGACCCGGGCATGAGCTTGGAAAACCATTTTCAGCTCTTCGAACATCTCATATGCTCCGTGTTGCTCAAAACGCTTTTGGAGCCCCGGTTCTAAGCTGTAAAGCATGCCGCACTGAACGAGGGAGTAATCATCAGCACGCTGCTGCCAAGCGTTCATAACGTCTTGGTTCTCTGGGATGGGTGTGTCACCTAGCAGTGCTTCTAGGACATAATTTTCTTGGCAGCTATGAGGATGATCCTCAGGTTCCGGACCCAGTCCGTATAGTTGCTGCCATCATCTTTCAGCTTGGTTTTCTCTAGGAACGCGTTGAAGTTGAGGGCAACATTCGCGTGGGTCATTTGATCTACAAGACATATTGTAAAGATTTTAGACTAAGTTCATGATAATTAAGTTCATCTAATCAAATTATTCAATGAGCTCCCACTCAGAGAGACATCCCTCTAGTCATCTAAGTGAAACATGATCCGAGTCAACTAGGCCGTGTCCGATCATCACGTGAGACGGACTAGTCAACATCGGTGAACATCTTCATGTTGATCGTATCTTCTATACGACTCATGTTCGACCTTTCGGTCTCTTGTGTTCCGAGGCCATGTCTGTACATGCTAGGCTCGTCAAGTCAACCTAAGTGTTTTGCATGTGTAAATCTGTCTTACACCGGTTGTATGTGAACGTTAGAATCTATCACACCCGATCATCACGTGGTGCTTCGAAACAACGGACTTTCACAACGGCGCACAGTTAGGGGGAACACTTTCTTGAAACTATTATAAGGGATCATCTTACTTACTACTGTCGTACTAAGCAAATAAGAAGCAAAATATGATAAACATCACATGCAATCAAATAGTGACATGATATGGCCAGTATCATATTGCTCCTTTGATCTCCATCTTCGGGGCGCCATGATCATCTTCGTCACCGGCACGACACCATGATCTCCATCATCATGATCTCCATCATCGTGTCTTCATGAAGTTGTCACGCCAACGATTACTTCTACTTCTATGGCTAACGTGTTTAGCAATAAAGTAAAGTAATTTACATGGCATTATTCAATGACACGCAGGTCATACAAAAATAAAGACAACTCCTATGGCTCCTACCGGTTGTCATACTCATCGACATGCAAGTCGTGATTCCTATTACAAGAACATGATCAATCTCATACATCACATATATTTCATTCATCACATCCTTTTGGCCAGATCACATCACAAGGCATATGCTGCAAAAACAAGTTAGACGTCCTCTAATTGTTGCTGCATATTTTTACGTGGCTTCTATAGGTTTCTAGCAAGAACGTTTCTTACCTACGTAAAACCACAACGTGATATGCCAATTTCTATTTACCCTTCATAAGGACCCTTTTCATCGAATCCGATCCGACTAAAGTGGGAGAGACAGACACCCGCTAGCCACCTTATGCAACTAGTGCATGTCAGTCGGTGGAACCTGTCTCACGTAAGCGTACGTGTAAGGTCGGTCCGGGCCGCTTCATCCCACGATGCCGCCGAATCAAGATAAGACTAGTAACGGCAAGTAAATTGACAATATCAACGCCCACAACTGCTTTGTGTTCTACTCGTGCATAGAAACTACGCATAGACCTAGCTCATGATGCCACTGTTGGAGATCGTTGCAGAAATTAAAAAATTTCTACGCATCACCAAGAACAATCTATGGAGTCTTCTAGAAACGAGAGGGAAAAGAGTGCATCTACATACCCTTGTAGATCACGAGCGGAAGCGTTCAAGTGAACGGGGTTGATGGAGTCGTACTCGTCGTGATCCAAATCACCGATGACCGAGCGCCGAACGGACGGCACCTCCACGTTCAACACACGTACGGTTGGGGAAGACGTCTCCTCCTTCTTGATCCAGCAAGGGGAGGGAGAGGTTGATGGAGATCCAGCAGCACGACGGCGTGGTGGTGGAAGCAGCGGGAATCTCGGCAGGGCTTCGCCAAGCTCAGCGAGAGGGAGAGGTGTCACGGGAGGGAGAGGGAGGCGCCAGGGGCTTTTGGGTGCTGCTGCCATGCGCCTCCCCACTATATATAGGGGTGGAGGGGGCTGGTTTCTTGCCCTCCAAGTCCATTGGGGCGTTGGCAAAGGTGGGGGAAAGAAATCCCATCATTTCCCTTCCCCACCGATTGTTATCCCCCTTTTTTAGGGATCTTGATCTTAAGTGTGCCTTGACCAGGGGTGTGGGGCCTTGCCCCCACTACCCACGTTCATGTGGGTCCCCCCATGCAGGTGGGCCCCACTTCGGAACCTTCTAGAACCTTCCCGGTACAATACCGAAAAATCCCGAACATTTTCTGGTGGCCAAAATAGGACTTCCCATATATAAATCTTTACCTCTGGACCATTCCGGAACTACTCGTGACGTCCGGGATCTCATCCGGGACTCCGAACAACTTTCGGTTAACCGCATACTAATATCTCTACAACTCTAGCGTCACCGAACCTTAAGTGTGTAGACCCTACGGGTTCGGGAGACATGCAGACATGACCGAGACGACTCTCCGGTCAATAAACAATAGCGGGATATGGATACCCATGTTGGCTCCCACATGTTCCACGATGATCTCATCGGATGAACCGCAATGTCGAGGATTCAATCAATCCCGTATACAATTCCCTTTGTCAATCGGTACGTTACTTGCCCGAGATTCGATCGTCGGTATCCCAATACCTTGTTCAATCTCGTTACCGGCAAGTCACTTTACTCGTACCGTAATGCATGATCCCGCGACCAAACACTTGGTCACATTTAGCTCATTATGATGATGCATTACCGAGTGGGCCCAGAGATACATCTCCGTCATACGGAGTGACAAATCCCAGTCTCGATTCGTGCCAACCCAACAGACACTTTCGGAGATACCCGTAGTGCACCTTTATAGCCACCCAGTTACGTTGTGATGTTTGGCACACCCAAAGCACTCCTATGGTATCCGGGAGTTGCACAATCTCATGGTCTAAGGAAATGATACTTGACATTTGGAAAAGCTCTAGCAAACGAACTACACGATCTTGTGCTATGCTTAGGATTGGGTCTTGTCCATCACATCATACTCCTAATGATGTGATCCCGTTATCAATGACATCCAATGTCCATAGTCAGGAAACCATGACTATCTGTTGATCAACGAGCTAGTTAACTAGAGGCTCACTAGGGACATGTTGTGGTCTATGTATTCACACATGTATTACGATTTCCGGATAACACAATTATAGCATGAACAATAGACAATTATCATGAACAAGGAAATATAATAATAACCATTTATTATTGCCTCTAGGGCATATTTTCAACACAAGCCTCTTACAAACCGGAGCTTCTCTCAAAGAAGCCTTATACAACACACACGTCTTATTAGTAGCAACCGTCTGTGTTATTATCGTCTTCACACACATTTCTGATTATAGACATGTTTGCCGCGTATCACACACATCTTGTTAAGTTGAACCGTTTCTGTTCTCATGTATCAATGCAAATAGTTCATCCGAGTGAACCGCATGCCGTATATCGCACACACCGTGATCTGGCTGACCGTTTCTTTTGTGTTGCCTAATCACAAACAGTTCATCCGAGTGAACCGTATGTTGTGTATCGCACACGCCTTCATCTGGCTGCCCATTTCTTTTGTTCCTCCTCGTCGCAAACAGTTAACTGAACTGAACTGTATGCCCTTCATCGCACACGCAACTAAAATCTGAACCGTGTTTGATGCATCCATCATCACAAACATTTTATACATTTCTGATGGTTTTCATACAACACCTTTTGCGATTATTGCATCGCACATAGTTTCTCGAAGGGTCTCCGATTGTAGTGTCGCGTTAGCAGCATCCTGCAGTACTGGTGTTCCTCCAGCATTCGGGAGTTGCATAATCTCATAGTCAGAGGAACATGTATAAGTCATGAAGAAAGCAATAGCAATAAAACTAAAAGATCATTATGCTAAGGTAACGGATGGGTCTTTTCCATCACATGATTCTCTAATGATGTGATCCCGTTCATCAAATGACAACACATGTCTGGCTAGGAAACTAAACCATCTTTGATTAACGAGCTAGTCAAGTAGAGGCATACTAGGGACACTCTGTTTGTCTATGTATTCACACATGTACTAAGTTCCGGTTAATACAATTCTAGCATGAATAATAAACATTTATCATGATATAAGGAAATATAAATAACAACTTTATTATTGCCTCTAGGGCATATTTCCTTCAGTCTCCCACTTGCACTAGAGTCAATAATCTAGATTAATAGTAATGATTCTAACACCCATGGAGTCTTGGTGCTGATCATGTTTTGCTCGTGAGAGAGGCTTAGTCAACGGGTCTGCAACATTCAGATTCGTATGTATCTTGCAAATCACTATGTCTCCCTCCTTGACTTGATCGCGGATGGAATTTGAAGCGTCTCTTGATGTGTTTGGTTCTCTTGTGAAATCTGGATTCCTTCACCAAGGCAATTGCTTTAGTATTGTCACAAAATATTTTCATTGGACCTGATGCACTAGGTATTACACCTAAATTGGATATGAACTCCTTCATTTGCTGCTTCCGAAGCAGCTATGTACTCCGCTTCACACGTAGATCCCGCCATGACGCTCTGTTTGGAACTGCACCAACTGACAGCTCCACCATTCAAAATAAATACGTATCTGGTTTGTGACTTAGAGTCATCCGGATCAGTGTCAAAGCTTGCATCGACGTAACCATTTACGACGAGCTCTTTGTCACCTCCATAAACGAGAAACATATCCTTAGTCCTTTTCAGGTATTTCAAGATGTTCGTGACCGCTGTCCAGTGATCCACTCCTGGATTACTTTGGTACCTCCCTGCTAAACTAATAGCAAGGCACACATCAGGTCTGGTACACAACATTGCATACATGATAACCTATGGCTGAGGCATAGGGAATGACTTTCATTTTCTCTCTATCTTCTGCAGTGGTCGGGCATTGAGTCTAACTCAACTTCACACCTTGTAACACAGGCAAGAACCCTTTCTTTGACTGATCCATTTTGAACTTCTGCAAAACTTTATCAAGGTATGTGCTTTGTGAAAGTCCAATTAAGCATCTTGATCTATCTCTATAGATCTTGATTCCCAATATATAAGCAGCTTCACCGAGGTCTTTCATTGAATGTTTTTATTCAAGTATCCTTTTATGCTATCTAGAAATTCTATATCATTTCCGATCAACAATATGTCATCCACATATAATATCAGAAATGCTACAGAGCTCCCACTCACCTTTTTGTAAATACATGCTTCTCCAAAAGTCTGTATAAAACCATATGCTTTGATCACACTATCAAAGCGTATATTCCAACTCCGAGAGGCTTGCACCAGTCCATAGATGGATCGCTGGAGCTTGCACACTTTGTTAGCACCTTTTGGATTGACAAAACCTTCTGGTTGCATCATATACAACTCTTCTTTAAGATATCCATTAAGGAATGCAGTTTTGACATCGATTTCCAAATTTCATAATCATAAAATGCGGCAATTGCTAACATGATTCGGAAAGACTTAAGCATTGCTACGGGTGAGAAGGTCTCATCATAGTCAACTCCTTGAACTTGTCGAAAATCTTTTGCGACAAGTCGAGCTTTGTAGATAGTAACATTACCGACAGTGTCAGTCTTCTTCTTGAAGATCCATTTATTCTATATGGCTTGCCGATCATCGGGCAAGTCAACCAAAGTCCATACTTTGTTCTCATACATGGATCCCATCTCAGATTTCATGGCATCAAGCCATTTTGCAGAATCTGGGCTCATCATCGCTTCCTCATAGTTCGTAGGTTCGTCATGGTCAAGTAACATGACCTCCAGAACAGGATTACCGTACCACTCTGGTGCGGATCTTACTCTGGTTGACCTACGAGGTTCAGTAGTAACTTTATTAGAAGTTTCATGTCATCATCATTAGCTTCCTCACTAATTGGCATAGGAATCACTCGAACTGATTTCTGTGACGAACTACTTTCCAATTGAGGAGAAGGTACAATTACCTCATGAAGTTCTACTTTCCTCCCACTCACTTCTTTTGAGAGAAACTCCTTCTCTAGAAAGGATCCATTCTTAGCAACGAATATCTTGCCTTCGGATCTGTGATAGAAGGTGTACCCAACAGTCTCCTTTGGGTATCCAATGAAGACACATTTCTCCGATTTGGGTTCGAGCTTATCAGGCTGAAGCTTTTTCACATAAGCATCGCAGCCCCAAACTTTAAGAAATGACAGCTTAGGTTTCTTGCCAAACCACAGTTCATATGGTGTCGTCTCAACGGATTTAGATGGTGCCCTATTTAACGTGAATGCAACCATCTCTAAAGCATAACCCCAAAATGATAGCGGTAAATCAGTAAGAGACATCATAGATCGCACCATATCTAATAAAGTGCGGTTACGACGTTCGGACACACCATTACGCTGTGGTGTTCCAGGTGGCGTGAGGTGCGAAATCATTCCACATTGTTTCAAATGAAGACCAAACTCATAACTCAAATATTCACCTCCATGATCAGATCGTAGAAACTTTATTTTCTTGTTACGATGATTTCCACTTCACTCTAAAATTCTTTGAACTTTTCAAATGTTTCAGACTTATGTTTCATCAAGTAGATATACCCATATCTGCTCAAATCATCTATGAAGGTCAGAAAATAACGATACCCGCCGCGAGCCTCAACACTCATTGGACCGCATACATCAGTATGTATTATTTCCAATAAATCAGTTGCTCGTTCCATTGTTCCAGAGAACGGAGTTTTAGTCATCTTGCCCATGAGGCATGGTTCGCAAGCATCAAGTGATTCATAATCAAGTGATTCCAAAAGCCCATCAGCATGGAGTTTCTTCATGCGCTTTACACCAATATGACCTAAACGGCAGTGCCACAAATAAGTTGCACTATCATTATTAACCTTGCATCTTTTGGATTCAACATTATGAATATGTGTATCACTACACTTGAGATTCAACAAAAATAGATCACTCCTCAAGGGTGCATGACCATAAAAGATATTACTCATATAAATAGAACAACCATTATTCTCTGATTTAAATGAATAACTGTCTCACATCAAACAAGATCCAGATATAATGTTCATGCTTAACGGTGGCACCAAATAACAATTATTCAGGTCTAAAACTAATCCCGACAGTAGATGTGGAGGTAGTGTGCAGACGGCGATCACATCGACTTTGGAACCATTTCCCACGTGCATCGTCACCTCGTCCTTAGCCAATCTTCATTTAATCCGTAGCCCCTATTTCGAGTTGCAAATATGAGCAACAGAACCAGTTTCAAATACCCAGGCGCTACTACACGCATTAGTAAGGTACACATCAATAATATATATATCGAATATACCTTTCACTTTGCCATCCTTCTTATCCGCCAAATACATGGGGCAGTTCCGCTTCCAGTGACCAGTCCCTTTGTAGTAGAAGCATTCGGTCTCAGGCTTAGGTCCAGACTTGGGCTTCTTCACTTGAGCAGCAACTTGCTTGCTGTTCTTCTTGAAGTTCCGCTTCTTCCCTTTGCCCTTATTCTTGAAACTAGTGGTCTTGTTAACCATCAATACTTGATGCTCCTACTTGATTTCTACCTCCGCAGCCTTTAGCATTGCGAAGAGCTCGGGAATTGTCTTGTCCATCCCTTGCATATTATAGTTCATCACGAAGCTTTTGTAGCTTGGTGGCAGTGATTGGAGAACTCTTTCGATGACACTATCATAAGGAGATTAACTCCCAGTTGAGTCAAGTGGTTGTGCCACCCAGACATTCTGAGTATATGTTCATTGATAGAACTATTCTCCTCCATTTTGCAGCTGTAGAACTTATTGGAGACTTCATATCTCTCAATCCGGGCATTTGCTTGAAATATTAACTTCAACTCCTGGAACATCTCATATTCTCCATGACGTTCAAAACGTCGTTGAAGTCCCGGTTCTAAGCCGTAAAGCATGGCACACTGAACTATCAAGTAGTCATCAGCTTTGCTCTGCCAGACGTTCATAACATCCGGAGTTGCTTGATAACCCACAAGTATAGGGGATCGCAACAGTTTTTGAGGGTAGAGTATTCAACCCAAATTTATTGATTCGACACAAGGGGAGCCAAAGAATATTCTCAAGTATTGGCAGCTGAGTTGTCAATTAAACCAAACCTAAAAGACTTAATATCTGCATCAAAGTATTTAGTAGCAAAGTAGTATGGAAGTAACGGTAATGGTGGCAAAAGTAACAGTAGCAGTTTTTGTAGCAATCGTAACAGTGGCAGCGGAAAAGTAACTAAGCAAAGTTCAATATGTGAAAAGCTCGTAGGCAATGGATCAATGATGGATATTTATGTCGGATGCGATTCCTCATGCAACAGTTATAAGATCGGGTGACACAGAACTAGCTCCAGTTCATCAATGTAATGTAGGCATGTATTCGGAATATAGTCATACGTGCTTATGGAAAAGAACTTGCATGACATCTTTTGTCCTACCCTCCCGTGGCAGCGGGGTCCTCTATTGGAAACTAAGGGATATTAAGGCCTCCTTTTAATAGAGTACCGGACCAATACATGAACTCCTCAAACTACGGTCATCATCGGGAGTGGTCCCGATTATTGTCACTTCGGGGTTGCTGGATCATAACACATAGTAGGTGACTATTGACTTGCAAAATAGGATCAAGAACTCACATATATACATGAAAACATAATAGGTTCAGATCTGAAATCATGGCACTCGGGCCCTAGTGACAAGCATTAAGCATAGCAAAGTCATAGCAACATCAATCTTAGAACATAATGGATACTAGGGAGAAAACCCTAACAAAACTAACTCGATTACATGGTAAATCTCATCCAACCCATCACCGTCCAGCAAGCCTATGATGGGATTACTCATGCACGGCAGTGAGCATCATGAAATTGGTGATGGAGGATGGTTGATGATGACGACGACGACGGATTCCCCTCTGCGGAGCCCCGAACGGACTCCAGATCAGCCCTCCCAAGGAAGATTAGGACTTGGCGGCGGCTCCGTATCGTAAAATGCGATGAATCCTTCTCTCTGATTTTTTCCTCCTCGAAAGTGAATATATGGAGTTGGGGTTGAGGTCGGTGGAGTCCCAGGGGGCCCACAATGCAGGGGGGTGCACCCTCGTGGATAGGGTGTGGGCCCCCTGATGCCGATTCTTTCGCCAATATTTTCCATTAATTCCAAAACGTGTCTCCGTGGATTTTCAGGTCATTCCGAGAACTTTTATTTCTGCACAAAAATAACACCATGGCAATTCTGCTGAAAACAGCGTCAGTCCGGGGTAGTTCCATTCAAATCATGCAAGTTAGAGTCCAAAACAAGGGCAAAAGTGTTTGGAAAAGTAGATACGTTGGAGACGTATCAACTCCCCCAAGCTTAAACCTTTGCTTGTCCTCAAGCAATTCAGTTGACAAATTGAAAGTGATAAAGAAAAACTTTTACAAACTCTGTTTGATCTTGTTGTTGCAAATATGTAAGCCAGCATTCAAGTTTTCGTCACAATAACATTTAGGTCTCATGTTTACTCATATCAATGGCATAATCAACTAGCAAGCAATAATAATAAATCTCGGATGACAACACTTTCTCAAAACATAAATGCAGAGCACCCCTGAAGATCAAGGATTGACTAGACATTGTAATTCATGGTAAAAGAGATCCAGTCACAATCATACTCAATGTAAATTAATAGCAATGCATGCAAATGACAGCGGTGCCCTCCAACTGGTGCTTTTTAATAAGAGGATGATGACTCAACATAAAAGTAAATAGATAGGCCCTTCGTAGAGGGAAGCAGGGATTTGCAGAGGTGCCAGAGCTCGAGTTTTGAAACAGAGATAAATAATATTTTGAGTGGCATACTTTCATTGTCAACATAACAACCAAGAGATCTCGATATCTTCCATGCTACACACATTATAGGCGGTTCCCAAACAGAATAGTAAAGTTTATACTCCCCCGCCACCAACAAGCATCAATCCATGGCTTGCCCGAAATAACGGGTGCCTCCAACTAACAACAATCCTGGGGGAGTTTTTTTTGCAATTATTTTGATTTGATTTGAGCATGGGACTGGGCATCCCGGTTACCAGCCATTTTCTCGTGAGTGATGAGCGGAGGCCACTCATCATGAGAATAACCCACCTATCATGGAAGATATAGACAGCCCTAGTTGATACATGAGCTATTCGAGCATACAAAACAAAATTTCATTTGAAGGTTTAGAGTTTGGCACATACAAATTTACTTGGAACGGCAGGTAAATACCACATATAGGAAGGTATGGTGGACTCATATGGAATAACTTTGGGGTTTATGGAAGTGGATGCACAAGCAGTATTCCCGCTTAGTAGAAGTGAAGGCTAGAAAGGGACTGGGAAGCGCCCAACTAGAGAGCGACAACAGTCATGAACATGCATTAAGATTAATCAACAATGTGTGCAAGCATGGTTAGGATAGAAATCACCATGAACATAAATATCGTGGAGGCTATGTTGATTTTGTTTCAACTACATGCGTGAACATGTGCCAAGTCAAGCCACTCGAATTGTTCAAAGGAGGATACCACCCTATCATACCACATCACAACCATTTTAATAGCATGTTGGCATGCAAGTTAAACCATTATAAACTCCTAGCAAATTAAGCATGGTATGAGCAACTATAATCTCTAATTGTCATTGCAAACATGTTTGATTCATAATAGGCTGAATCAGGAACGATGAACTAATCATATTTACAAAAGCAAGATAGGTCGAGATCATACTAGCTTCTCTCATCTCAATCAGTCCATCATATATCGTCATTATTGCCTTTCACTTGCACGACCGAATGGTGTGATTAATAATAATAGTTCACGTGCATTGGACTAAGCTGGAATCTGCGAGTGTTTAATACAAGGGAGAAGACAAGGTAATATGGGCTCTTGGTTAAATCAACAATAATGCATATGAGAGCCACTCAACATTTTCATCATGGTCTTCTCCTCTCGACTCCCAAAGAAAAGAAAAGAAATAAAACTATTTACACAGGAAAGCTCCCAACAAGCAAAAGAAGAACGAGAAATCTTTTTGGGTTTTCTTTTAGTTACTACTACAACAGGCATGGAAAGTAACTAGCTAAAAGCTACAACTATTCTTAAGGTTTTTCAAACACACAAGAGGAAGGCTTAGAAAAGAAAATAAACTAGCATGGATAGTACAATGAAAAAGTATGAGCACCGACAACTGGAATGAGTGTGTGAACATGAATGTAATGTCGGTGAGAAATACGTACTCCCCGAAGCTTAGGCTTTTGGCCTAAGTTGGTCTATGCCCACGGATCGAAGCTAGTCCCTCCGGTGTACTAAGGAGGGTCCTCATGGTGCCACTGGTTGGTGATCTCCTCCGGATCCCAGTGGTGTTCGCGCTGGTCGTGGAGGAAGTTGGTGAGGCCTCCACAGTGCGAGGAAGATTGTATTTGCGCTTTTTATTCTCCTCATTCTGCTTATCCTTTGAGCTTTGGCTCGAGGAACCCCTCAACAATATCTTCATCATTTTCCTTCTCTAAAAAATTTCTGAAATTTTTAGTGACTCAAAATAAAAGTGAACAAAACTCAACAAGATTGATAGCAACTACTCCCACAAGTGCCTAGAGGCTATACCATGCATTAAAACTACTTTGGACCATACAAATTTGACATGCAAGCTCAAGAACAGGGTCACCTAAGCAGCAAAAATTTGCAATAATTAAAGCACTAGAACAAAAACTAATTGGACCATTGGAGGAGTCACATACGGAAGATCAGTCTCCCCAAACAGTTTTGTTAATGGAGCTTTGAGCAAAGAGATCGAAAATGGCATCAAGATGAGCTAGAACACGGGTTTGAGCTATGGGAGGATTTTTTTTGGAGGAAGACAAAGTGAGTGGGTGGTGGAATAAGTGGAGGGGGTCCACGTGGGGCCCATGAGGCAGGGGGCGTGCCCTGTGCCCTCGTGGCCAAATGGTGGGGCCACCTGGTGTGTTCTTAGTGCCAGTGATTCTTAAATATTTCTACAAAAAATCATATTTCATTTTCAGGACGTTTGGAGAACTTTTATTTTTGGGGTATTTTTATTGCAAGGATAATTCAGAAAACAGTTAGAAAATACTATTTTTGCTTTATTAAATCTAAATAACAGATAGTAAAAGGAGGGTATAGAGAGTTGTGCTTTCTAACTTCATCCATCTCGTGCTCATCAAAAGGAATCCACTAACAAGGTTGATCAAGTCTTGTTAACAAACTCCTTCCGAATAACACGAAACCGGAGAATTTTCGAATAACACTAGGTTACCTCAACGGGGATATGCATGTCCCTAACAATAATAATATCATATTTCTTCTTGACAGTAGGAAGAGGGAATTCGAAACCTCCAATAGTAATCGTTGAAATTTTTCCAATAGAATTGATACTGTGGACTTGAGGTTGTTTCCTAGGAAAATGTATCGTATGGTCATTACCATTAACATGAAAAGTGACATTGCCTTTGTTGCAATCAATAACAGCCCCTGCAGTATTCAAAAAGGGTCTACAAAGGATAATCGACATACTATCATCCTCGGGAATATCAAGAATAACGAAGTCCGTTAAAATAGTAACGTTTGCAACCACAACAGGCACATCCTCACAAATACCGACAGGTATAGCAGTTGATTTATTGGCCATTTGCAAAGATATTTCAGTAGGTGTCAACTTATTCAAATCAATTCTACGATATAAGGAGAGAGGCATAACACTAACACCGGCTCCAAGATCACATAAACTAGTTTTTAACATAGTTTCTTTTAATGGAGCATGGTATAGTTGGTACTCCTTGATCTCCTAGTTTCTTAGGTATTCCACCTTTAAAAATGTAATTGGCAAGCATGGTGGAAATTTCAGCTTCAGGTATCTTTCTTTTATTTGTAACAATATCTTTCATATACTTAGCATAAGGATTCATTTTAAGCATATCAGTCAAACGCATACGCAAAAAGATAGGTCTAATCATTTCAGCAAAGCGCTCAAAATCCTCATCATCCTTTTTCTTGGATGGTTTAGGATAAAAAGGCATGGGTTTCTGAACCCATGGTTCTCTTTCTTTACCGTGCTTCCTAGCAACGAAGTCTCTCTTATCATAACATTGATTCTTTGATTGTGGGTTATCAAGATCAACAGCAGGTTCAATCTCTACATCATTGTTATTGCTAGGTTGAGCATCAACATGAAAATCATCATTAACATTATCACTAGGTTCATGGTCATTACCAGATTGTGTTTCAACATCAAAAATAGAAATATCATTGGGATTCTTAGGTGTGTCAACAACAGGTTCACTAGAAGCATGCAAAGTCCAATCATTTTTCTTTTTCCTTCTTCTTAGAAGGACTAGGTGCATCAACATTAGTTATCTAAGAATCTTGCTCAACTCTCTTAGGGTGGCCCTCAGGATACAAAGGTTCTTGAGTCATTCTACCCCCTCTAGTCATAACTCTAACAACATTATAATTTTTCTTATTATTTAATTCATTGAGCAAATCATCTTGAGCTTTAAGCACTTGTTCTACCTGAGTGGTAACCATAGAAGCATGTTTACTAATAAGTTTAAGGTCACCTTTAACTCTAGACATATAGTCACTCAAGCGTTCAACCATATAAGCATTACGTTTCAATTGTCTACCAACATAAGCATTGAAGTTTTCTTGTTTAACAATAAAGTTATCAAACTCATCAAATCATTGGCTAGCAGACTTATTATGAGGAATATCACCTTCATCAAATCTATAGAGAGAATTTACCTTTACTACCTGTGTCGGGTTATCAAGACCATGTATTTCTTCAATAGGTGGTAAATTCTTAACATCTTCAGCTTTAATACCCTTTTCTTTCATAGATTTCTTTGCCTCTTGCATATCTTCAGGACTGAGAAATAGAATACCCCTTTTCTTTGGAGTTGTCTTAGGAGTTGGTTCAGGAAGTGTCCAATCATTATCATTACTCAATATATTATTCAATAGCAATTCAGCTTGCTCAATAGTCCTTTCCCTGAAAACTCAACCAGCACAACTATCCAGGTGGTCCCTGGAAGCATCGGTTAGTCCATTATAAAAGATATCAAGTATTTTATTTTTCTTGAGAGGATGATCAGGCAAAGCATTAAGTAATTGGAGAAGCCTCCCCCAAGCTTGTGGGAGACTCTCTTCTTCATTTTGCACAAAATTATATATTTCCCTTAAGGGAGCTTGTTTCTTATGAGCGGGGAAATATTTAGTAGAGAAGTAATAAATCATATCCTGGGGACTACGCACACAACCAGGAGCAAGAGAAATAAACCATGCTTTAGCGTCACCCTTTAATGAGAATGGAAATAACTTGAGGATGTAGTAGTAACAAATTTTTTCCTCATGAGTGAATAGGGTGGCTATATCATTCAATTTAGTAAGATGTGCCACAACAGTTTCAGATTCATAGCCATAAAAAGGATCAGATTCAACCAAATTAATTAACTGAGGATCAACAGAGAAATCATAATCCTTATCAGAAATACAGATAGGTGAAGTAGCAAAAGCAGGGTCATATTTCATTCTAGCATTCAAAGACTTTTCTTTCAGCTTAGCTAACAGTTTCTTAAGATCATATCTATCTTTGAAAGCAAAAAGGTCTCTAGCAGTTTCTTCATCCATAACATAACCCTTAGGCACATCAGGCAATTCATATCTAGGGGGAGAATCTTCATCATCACTTTCATCAATTTTATCTGTTTCAATAATTTCATTCTCTCTAACCCTAGCAAGTTGTTCATCAAGAAATTCACCTAATGGCACAGTATTATCAAGCATAGAAGTAGTTTCATCATAAGCATCATGCATAGCAGAAGTGGCATCATCAATAACATGTGACATATCAGAATTAATAGCAGGAGTAGGTGTCGCAAGTTTACTCAAAACAGAAGGAGAATCAAGTGCAGAGCTAGATGACAATTCCTTACCTCCCCTCGTAGTTGAGGGAAAAAATCTTGGTTCTTTCATCTTTCAAGTTCCTCATAGTGATCAACAGATATAAATCCCAAGTGACTCAAAGAATAGAGCTATGCTCCCCGGCAACGGTGCCAGAAAATAGTCTTGATAACCCACAAGTATAGGGGATCCCAACAGTTTTCGAGGGTAGAGTATTCAACCCAAGTTTATTGATTCGACACAAGGGGAGCCAAAGAATATTCTCAAGTATTAGCAGCTGAGTTGTCAATTCAACCACACCTGAAAGACTTAATATCTGCAGCAAAGTATTTAGTAGCAAAGTAGTATGGAAGTAACGGTAATGGTGGCAAAAGTAACAATAGCAGTTTTTGTAGCAATCGTAACAGTGGCAGCGGAAAAGTAACTAAGCAAAGATCAATATGTGAAAAGCTCATAGGCAATGGATCTATGATGGATAATTATGTCGGATGCGATTACTCATGCAACAGTTATAACATAGGGTGACACAGAACTAGCTCCGGTTCATCAATGTAATGTAGGCATGTATTCTGAATATAGTCATACATGCTTATGGAAAAGAACTTGCATGCCATCTTTTGTCCTACCCTCCCGTGGCAGCGGGGTCCTATTGGAAACTAAGGGATATTAAGGCCTCCTTTTAATAGAGTACCGGACCAAAGCATTAACACTTAGTGATTACATGAACTCCTCAAACTACGGTCATCACAGGGAGTGGTCCCAATTATTGTCACTTCGGGGTTGCCGGATCATAACACATAATAGGTGACTATTGACTTGAAAAATAGGATCAAGAACTCTCATACATTCATGAAAACATAATAGGTTCAGATCTGAAATCATGGCACTCGGGTCCTAGTGACAAGCATTAAGCATAACAAAGTCATAGCAACATCAATCTTAGAACATAATGGATACTAGGGGTCAAACCCTAACAAAACTTACTCGATTACATGGTAAATCTCATCCAACCCATCACCGTCCAGCAAGCCTATGATGGGATTACTCACGCACGGCGGTGAGTATCATGAAATTGGTGATGGAGGATGGTTGATGATGACGACGGCGACGGATTCCCCTCTCCGGAGCCCCGAACGGACTCCAGATCAGCCCTCCCGAGGAAGATTAGGGCTTGGCGGAGGCTTCGTATCGTAAAACACGGATCCTTCTCTCTGATTTTTTCCTCCCCGAAAGTGAATATATGGAGTTGGGGTTGAGGTCGGTGGAGTCCCAGGGGGCCCACGAGGCAGGAGGGCGCACCCAAGGGGGGAGGCACGCCCTGCACCCTTGTGGATAGGGTGTGGGCCCCCTGATGCTGATTCTTTCGCCAATATTTTTCATTAATTCCAAAACGTGTCTCAGTGGATTTTCAGGTAATTCCGAGAACTTTTATTTCTTCACAAAAATAACACCATGGCAATTCTGCTGAAAACAGCGTCAGTCCGGGTTAGTTCCATTCAAATCATGCAAGTTAGAGTCCAAAACAAGGGCAAAAGTGTGTGGAAAAGCAGATACGTTGGAGACGTATCATTGCTCCTGCAGCGGGTCTTGCACCTAGCGGTGCTTCCAGGACGTAATTCTTCTGTGCAGCAATGAGGATAATCCTCAAGTTACGGACCCAGTCCGTGTAGTTGCTACCATCATCTTTCAACTTAGCTTTCTCTAGGAATGCATTAAAATTCAAGGGAACGGTAGCACGGGCCATTGATCTACAACAACATAGACACGCAAAATACTATCAGGTACTAAGTTCATGATAAATTAAAGTTCAATTAATCATATTACTTAAGAACTCCCACTTAGATAGAGATCCCTCTAGTCATCTAAATGATCACGTGATCCATATAAACTAAACCATGTATGATCATCACGTGAGATCGAGTAGTTTTCAATGGTGAACATCACTATGTTGATCATATCTACTATATGATTCACGCTCGACCTTTCGGTCTCAGTGTTTCGAGGCCATATCTGCATATGCTAGGCTCGTCAAGTTTAACCCGAGTATTCTGCGTGTGCAAAACTGGCTTGCACCCGTTGTATGTGAACGTAGAGCTTATCACACCCGATCATCACGTGGTGTCTCGGCACGACGAACTGTAGCAACGGTGCATAGTCAGGGAGAACACTTATACTGTGAGAGATCATCTTATAATGCTACCGCCATACTGAGCAAAATAAGATGCATAAAAGAGAAACATCACATGCAATCAAAATAAGTGATATGATATGGCCATCATCATCTTGTGCCTTTGATCTCCATCTCCAAAGCACCGTCATGATCACCATCGTCACCGGCTTGACACCTTGATCTCCATTGTAGCATCATTGTTGTCTCACCAACTGTTGCTTCCACGACTATCGCTACCACTTAGTGATAAAGTAAAGCAATTACATGGCGATTGCATTTCGTACAATAAAGCGACAACCATAAGGCTCCTGCCAGTTGCCGATAACTTTTACAAAACATGATCATCTCATACAACAATTTATATATCATCACGTCTTGACCATATCACATCACAACAAGCCCTGCAAAAACAAGTTAGACTTCCTCTACTTTGTTGTTGCAAGTTTTACATGGCTGCTACGGGCTTCTTGCAAGAACCATTCTTACCTACGCATCAAAACCACAACGATTTTTTGTCAAGTGTGCTGTTTTAACCTTCAACAAGGACCGGGCGTAGTCAAACTCGATTCAACTAAAGTTGGAGAAACAAACACCCGCTAGCCACCTGTGTGCGAAGGACGTCAGTAGAACCAATCTCATGAACGTGGTCATGTAATGTCGGTCCGAGCCGCTTCATCCAACAATACCGCCAAATCAAAGTAAGATGTTGCTGGTAAGCAATATGACTATTATTGCACACAACTCATTGTGTTCTACTCGTGCATATAACATCTATGCATAGACCTGGCTCGGATGCCACTGTTGGGGAACGCAGTATTTCAAAAAATTTACCTACGATCACGCAAGATCTATCTAAGAGATGCATAGCAATGAGAGGGGAGAGTGTGTCCACGTACCCTCGTAGACCGAAAGCGGAAGCGTTTAGTAACGCGGTTGATGTAGTCGAACATCTTCGCGATCCAACCGATCCAAGCACCGAACGTACAGCACCTCCATGTTCAGCACACGTTTAGCTCGATGATGTCCCTCGAGCTCTTGATCCAGTTGAGGCCGAGGGAGAGTTCCTGTCAGCACGACGGCGTGGCGGCGGTGATGATGAAGTTACCGGTGCAGGGCTTCGCCTAAGCACTACGACGATATGACCGAGGTGTGTAACTATGGAGGGGGCACCGCACATGGCTAAGAGAAGACTTGGGGTGCCTTTGGGGTGCCCCCTGATACGTCTCCAACGTATCTATAAATTTTGATTGTTCCATGCTATTATATTATCTGTTTTGGATGTTTAATGGGCTTTATTATGCACTTTTATATTATTTTTGGGACTAACCTACTAACCAAAGGCCCAGTGCAAATTGCTGTTTTTTTGCCTATTTCAGTGTTTTGCAGAAAAGGAATGTCAAGGAAGCAATGAGGCGGCCACGAGGTAGGGAAGCGCGCCCCCACCCTCATGGGCCCCTCGTGGCTCCATCGACCTAGTTCTTTCGCCTATTGCTACCTCTTGAGCACTGCGTTGGTTTTCCCTTGAAGAGGAAAGGGTGATGCAGCAAAGTAGCGTAAGTATTTCCCTCAGTTTTTGAGAACCAAGGTATCAATCCAGTAGGAGGCCACGCACGAGTCCCTCGCACCTACACAAACAAATATATCCTCGCAACCAACGCGATAAGGGGTTGTCAATCCCTACACGGTCACTTACGAGAGTGAGATCTGATAGATATGATAAGATAATATTTTTGGTATTTTTTATGATAAAGATGCAAAGTAAAATAAAAGGCAATAAAAATAACTAAGTGTTGGAAGATTAATATAATGGAAAATAGACCCCGGGGCCATAGGTTTCACTAGTGGCTTCTCTCAAGAGCATAAGTATTTACGGTGGGTGAACAAATTACTGTTGAGCAATTGACAGAATTGAGCATAGTTATGAGAATATCTAGGTATGATCATGTATATAGGCATCACGTCCAAGACAAGTAGACCGACTCCTGCCTGCATCTACTACTATTACTCCACACATCGACCGCTATCCAGCATGCATCTAGAGTATTAAGTTCATAAGAACAGAGTAACGCTTTAAGCAAGATGACATGATGTAGAGGGATAAACTCATGCAATATGATATAAACCCCATCTTGTTATCCTCGATGGCAACAATACAATACGTGCCTTGCTGCCCCTACTGTCACTGGGAAAGGACACCGCAAGATTGAACCCGAAGCTAAGCACTTCTCCCATTGCAAGAAAGATCAATCTAGTAGGCCAAACTAAACTGATAATTCGAAGAGACTTGCAAAGATAACCAATCATACATAAAAGAATTCAGAGAAGATTCAAATATTGTTCATAGATAATCTTGATCATAAACCCACAATTATCGGTCTCAACAAACACACCGCAAAAGAAGATTACATCGAATAGATCTCCATGAGAGAGGGGGAGAACATTGTATTGAGATCCAAAAAGAGAGAAGAAGCCATCTAGCTAATAACTATGGACCTGAAGGTCTTAGGTAAACTACTCACACATCATCGGAGAGGCTATGGTGTTGATGTAGAAGCCCTCCATGATCGATGCCCCCTCCAGCGGAGCTCCGGAACAGGCCCCAAGATGGGATCTCAGAAGTACAGAAGGTTGTGGCGGTGGAATTAGGTTTTTGGCTCCATATGGTAGTTTGGGGGTACGTAGGTATATATAGGAGGAAGGAGTACATTGGTGGAGCAACAGGGGGCCCACGAGGGTGGAGGGCGCGCCCAGGGGGGTAGGCGCGCCCCTACCTCGTGCCCTCCTGGTTGATGTCTTGACGTAGGGCCCAAGTCCCCTGGATCACGTTCGTTCCGAAAATCACGTTCCCGAAGGTTTCATTCCGTTTGGACTCCGTCTGATATTCTTTTTCTGCGGAACTCTGAAATAGGCAAAAAACAACAATTCTGGGTTGGGCCTCCAGTTAATAGGTTAGTCCCAAAAATAATATAAAAGTGTATAATAAAGCCCAATAATGTCCAAAACAGAATATAATATAGCATGGAACAATCAAAGATTATAGATACGTTGGAGAGGTATCAAGAATCCCCAAGCTTAATTCTTGCTCGTCCTCGAGTAGGTTGATACGTCTCCAACGTATCTATAATTTTTGGGATAACCTATTGACCCAGAGCCCAGTGCCAGTTCCTGTTTTTTCCCTTGTTTCAGTGTTTCGAAGAAAAGGAATATCAAACGGAGTCGAAACGGAATGAAACTTTAACATCCCAAATTTTTAATTTGGAATGTTATACATTAGATCATCATTGCATACCATATTTTATTGCATTTTGATTTTGATCCTAAAAATTCCACGCAACTCAAGGACCCACGGAGAGAGTTGGGGATTTCGTTATTTTCATATTTGGTTTTTCTCAAATTTTGAAAATAGGATCATTTGATTTTATTTATTTTATCTTCAATTATTTCAATAATAAAAATAAGAGAGAGTGAATAAAATGACTTTCCCAAAATAAATAAATAATGAGGATTTAATAATAAAATCAAATAAGATTTTATTTCGGATTTTATCGCTATTTTATTTGAATTTAGGAAAAATGTGCGTCTTTCAAAATTTCATTTAGGCCCCAAATAAATGTTCATCTTGTCCGGCTTGATTTTAGAGGACGGGGAAAATTTATTTTGGGATTTTTGAAGTCGGTTTAGTATTTCTTTTATTTGTTTTTCTGCGTGAAACTATTTAAAAAAACGAACCGACCTAACCAGGCCGTGTCCGCCTGGGACACCGACCCGGCTGGGCCTTTAAAGCCCGAGGCGCCCGAACGCCCCAGCCCTGCCAAACCCTAGCGCCGCCATCGGATCGCGCCACAGCCGCTGGATCCCGCCGCCGCCGCCGTCCCGACCGCCGCCGCCCGTCCCG
>NC_057808.1:515412879-515420872 GCF_018294505.1 Triticum aestivum | reverse complement strand
GTAGCCGCCCCGCCGCCGGCGGTTTTCTACGGAAAAACCGGCCGGTTTTTTAAAAACCGCGGTTGTTTTTTTATTAGATCGGTATTATTTTTTTCCGGTTTAGTTTATTTAGCGAACGCCCGTTCGTACGTTCTTTTGAACGAACGGTTTTGGTCGTTTAGCTGCAGACAGCGAACGTTCGTTCGTTAGCCTGTTCGTCAGTTTTTCTTTTTCTCGGAATTTTTGCCATTATTTTCGATCGCGATTTCCGGCCTGTTTTTCGTTTTAGTATAACTTTTCAGTCGTTTATCGGAATCAGGCGATTCAAGCGCCTGGAGTTTCACCTCGAAACCCTCTTCCGTTTAACCAACTTAAAACAAGTTTTTGCTACTGTAAAATTTGACTTAGGTCCAGATTAGTAAACGGAGATTGTTTCTTTCGCAGTTTGAGTTTCGTTGCTTCGTTCGATTTGATTCTTTTTGCAAACCGGAGTTCTTAAGTTGAACTTTATGGTTAGATCTCTTATTTTGAGTTTTACCCGTGCACCCTTGCTTTATTGCTTATGTATGTATTGTTTGTTTGCGATAGAATACCCGAAGTGCGAAGCGTGCTACTACGAGTCTCTAGGTTTCGCGGATCATCAGCAAGGCAAGTAACTCTTTGATCATACCTCTTTACCACCCAGTTTTATTGCATTAGATCAACCCTCAAACTATTGCATGGTTAGGAACTGTTTAATATGTGGGTTTTGGGAAGTAGATGAGGTAGTACCTATTGCCCTGTTTATTATCAAACCGTTGGGAGTTACTTCTACGTTTGCTTATATGGCTATGCTATGCTCGTAGACGTGGATTGGGTTTGAGTGAATTTCCATGACATATGTGAGGATGTTAATTATGGTTCAACTTAAGGTGGTTACTTTAATTCACATCTGGGTGGATTGAGGCACCTGGGGAACCCAGTGTTGCCTGTATTTTTGGATATCCTGGAGTACCCATGAGATTATCCTATGGACCGCCACCCAGGCTCAAAGGGATCATGAGATTATTCATGCTAGAAACTTCCGTGTGCAGCCACAAGCTATTATGGGCTCTAGCATAGTTGAGTAGGTTACATGACCTCTTGAAGAGGTGGGCTAGCAGATGTAGGGGAAAGTAGGTGTAACTGTCCACCCGGAGTAAAGAGTTATTGTTTCTGAAAGACTGTGTCTCGGTCATCCGTTTCTCAAACACCATGTAGTGCGAGAAATCAAACGGAGGAGATCGAGTCTTGTGGGGAAAAGTGCGCAAACCTCTGCAGAGTGTACAAACTAATCATGGTTAGCCGTGTCCCCGGTTATGGACATCTTGAGTATCTAGTTCTTGGATTATCATGTGAATCTCATCATCATGTTACTTAATTTAATTTGATTGGGTTAATCACGTTCTTAATTGGGATTGAGTTGGAGGTACCTTCTCAATGTTTAACAACCACCATGATAGTTAAATAAAATTTATTCCTTTGTTGTAGGAAAAAATTGGCTTTTCACAAACTGTGACCATAGAGCTTTCCACCAGCCATATGTGCATGTAGTGATAGCATTATTCTGTTCATTACTCTCTATGTGTTACTTTGCCAGCATATTCCATGTGCTGACCCGTTTTCCGGCTGCAACGTTCATGTTGCAGACTTTTCAGACGACGAGTAAGGTGCCATAGGTCGTGGTCTTATACTCAGTGATGCCGTTGGAGTTGATGGACTCACTTTATCTTCCAAGCCTTCCGCTGTTATCGTATTTAGATGGCCTTAAGCCATATTTATTGTAATAAGTTCTCTCTTGAGACTATTCGATCTAAAAAGTGTGTGATTGCTACTCTGTTATAAATCCTTCAAGTACTGTGCGTGTCAGCATTACCGATCCAGGGATGACACTGATGCACAGAGACTAGACTGTTTGAGGTCTGGTCGCTACAAAGATGGCATCAGAGCACACGCTGACTGTAGGACACGACCACTAAGCTAAAGCCCTAGATCACTACTCTCTTCTCATTTCTGACTCCTCTCCTTTCTTCCACCCTTTTAGGATGGCGGATGCAAGGAACAAGTTCGCGCAACCGGATGAGGATACACCTTTTGGACGACACTTGAAGGAGGTTACTAGGTACCTGAACATCGGAATACCAAGCTTCACTGGGACCTACAATGCCACACTACCAGAAGAGGAGCGTTGGATGATTCAAGTTCAAGTTCCAGGAAGGACGTTCATGCCAGTCACTGAGCCCATAGAGTTTTCCTTTGATGCACCAACCTGGAGTCTAGGAAAGAGCATGGCAGCCCACATCACCATGGGACGCATTGGAGAAGTGTACCACAATGATCTCAAGGATACTATCTATCAGATTTGTGGGCGCCGAGATGAGCAATGGGAGATGATCAGTACCAGGAAGGATAGATCGATTGCCTCTTTCATCCAGGAGTTAAACCAGCACATCCGACGCCAGGAGAACCAGATGTGCGCAGGCATGGCGGATTTGAAGAAGGAAATGACAAGGATCACGGAGCTGGAGGAAGAACTCAAGGCTACACGCGAGGATTATATGGAGGAAATCGTCGCACTAGTAGAGAAGAATGGCGACCTGACAAAGAAGTTAGGAGTTTTCATGGGAGACCCTGCGCCAGGAGGAGAAGATGACAGTTCCACTTGCCCGGAGAACTATATCATCATCGACGACACCGACTCGGACCCTGACGATAGCGATGATGACTATGTTGATGAAGCTGGAGCAGATATCATGGAGTCTTCGACCGATCAATTTTTCTAATCGACCACCATATCAGTAGTAGTATTCCACCATGTATATAGTATAGTCCAAACACTTTTGTAACGATAGTTCTAGATCGATTGTATGCCTTGTTTGAATTGATTGGAGTGATATGATTGTGTTTGTCTCATGTGCATATGGGTAGTGTTTTCCCTCTAGATCTCATTCTATCCTATTTTCTCATCTTTTCTAAACCCATCAGATGCCTCCGAGACGCGACACTGGATTTGTTTTCCCACCGGAGATCACTCAGTTGATTCAGCAGCAGAATGCCCTGATGCAAGTGCTAGTTCAGAACCAAGGCAACAACAACAACAACCCACCACCACCACCACCTGTTGATCACTTAGCCCATTTCTTGAGGCTGAATCCGCCGGTGTTCTCCAGTAGCACCGAGCCGATTGTTGCAGATGATTGGCTTCGCAAGATTGATAGGGAGTTGACCACTGCAGGATGCACAGATGCGGAGAGAGTGCGTTTTGCCGCACATCAGCTTGATGGACCCGCAGCATCTTGGTGGGAGAATTTCATAGTCACTCACCCCATTGACACTGTCACATGGGACCAGTTTCAGCAAGCTTTCCGTACTGCCCATGTTTCAGCAGGAGCTATGGCCATGAAGAAGCGTGAGTTTCGCAACTTATGCCAAGGAGGGCGCACTATTGGCCAATATGTGGACGACTTTAGTAAGTTAGCACGTTATGCCTCAGATGACGTTGCTACGGATGCAGCTAAGCAGGAGAAGTTTCTGGAAGGACTGAATGATGAGCTGAGCATGCAGTTGATGGTGGCAACTTTTAACAACTACCAGGAGTTGGTAGACAGAGCTCTCATGATTGAAGGGAAGCAGCAGCAGATTGAGAGCCGTAAGAGGAAGTATGGACAAGGAAAGTACAGTACAGGAGCTCATCAGAAGCCTCGTTTTACCCCGAACTCGGGAGGACACCTTCAGCATAACCACGGAGGTCACAGTCACAATGGAGGGAGCTCGCACAATCATAGTGGCCCCAAGAATGGCAATGGGAACGGAGGAAGCAACGGACAGAACCGTACCAACCCATCAACCCCAGCCAAGAGGGATCTGAGCCACATTACTTGTTTCAAGTGCCAGAAGACTAGACATTATGCAACTGAATGTCCAGAAGCTAAGAATGGAAATGGCAATGGAAGCTCGGGGAAGAAGCTGAACCCTTTCAACAGGGGACAGGTGAACCACGTTAACGTGGAGGAGGTTGAAGCATAGCCTGATGCAGTAATAGGTAAGTTTTTGGTTAAGTCATTTACTGCAATTGTTCTTTTTGATACTGGTGCATCACACTCATACATATCAAGGGGATTTGTGGATAATTATAAGTTGCCCACCAAAGTTCTTAGAACACCTATGTTAGTAACCTCGCCAGGAGCAGAGTATATGGCAAGCCAAGGATGTTTTCAGATGCCATTGGCCATAGGTAGGCATGTTCTCCCCTCAGACCTAATAGTTTTGGAGTCGCAAGGTTTGGATGTGATTTTGGGAATGGATTGGCTATCGATGTATGGAGGAAACATCGATTGCGCCAGTAAGACGATCTTGCTTACTACCCCAGAAGGAAGAAGGATTAAGTATGTATCCCGGCATGTGCCGAAGAGGACTCAAGTGAATTCCTTATCAGGAGTTGTACAGGAGGAAGTACCAGTGGTGAAGGATTTCCCTGACGTATTTCCAGAGGAGTTGCCAGGCATGCCACCGGATAGAGACATTTAGTTTTTGATTAAGCTTTTGCCAGGCACAGGGCCGATATCTAAGAGACCATACAGGATGCCCGCTAAGGATTTGGAAGAAATTAAGAAGCAGATTAAGGAGTTACTGGATAAAGGATATATTCGCCCAAGTTCGTCACCTTGGGGATCACCAGTACTACTAGTGGAGAAGAAAGATGGATCGTTGAGGATGGTTGTTGATTATCGTGGATTGAATGAAGTAACAATCAAGAACAAGTACCCACTGTCGATGATCAATGATCTGTTTGACCGACTACAAGGAGCTAAAGTATTTTCCAAGATTGATTTGCGATCAGGATACCACCATTTAAAGATTCGAGAGCAGGATATACCCAAGACAGCTTTTACCACAAGGTATGGGCTATATGAGTACACCGTTATGTCATTTGGCCTGACTAACGCACCTGCCTATTTCATGAACATGATGAACAAAGTGTTTATGGAGTTTTTGGATAAGTTCGTCATAGTGTTCATTGATGATATTCTGGTCTATTCGAAGAATGAAGAGGAACATAAAGAGCATTTGTGTTTGGTACTTGGGAAGCTCGGGGAACATCAGCTATACGCCAAGTTCAGCAAGTGTGAGTTTTGGCTGAAGGAAGTCGGATTCCTTGGACATGTTATATCCGGGGAAGGAATAGCAGTAGACCCCACCAAAGTTCTCACTGTGACAAATTGGGAGTCACCCACGACAGTTGGAGAGATCCGGAGTTTCCTTGGACTCGCAGGATACTACCGGAGGTTCATTGAGAATTTCTCAAAGATTGCAAAGCCTATGACGGAATTGTTGAAGAAGGACACCAAATTCAATTGGACTGAGGAATGTGAGGCCAGTTTTCAGGAGTTGAAAAGACGCTTGGTTACATCACCAGTTGATTCTACCAGATCAACGCAAAGATTATGAAGTGTTTTGCGACGCTTCTCGTCGAGGACTTGGAGCAGTGCTTATGCAGGAGGGAAGAGTTGTTTCATATGCCTCACGACAGCTTAAACCCCATGAGTTGAATTATGCTACACATGATTTGGAGTTAGCAGCCGTAGTGCATGCGTTGAAGACATGGAGACATTTTCTCATCGGAAACCATTGTGAGGTGTACACGGATCACAAGAGTTTGAAGTACATTTTCACGCAGAAGGAGTTGAATCTCAGGCAAAGGAGATGGTTGGATCTCATTAAGGATTATGATATGAGATTGCATTATCACCCAGGGAAGGCTAACGTAGTAGCTGATGCGTTGAGCCGCAAGAGCCATGTCAACACACTCATGAAAGGAGAGTTACCCAAGGAGTTAGCCGAAGATCTTCATGAACTATGTTTGGAAATAGTTCCAAGAGGCTTTGTAGTAGCATTGGAGATTCAGTCTACTTTGATGGATAAGATCAGTGGAGCTCAGAAGACAGACAAGGAGATTGCCGAGATAAAGGAAAGGATGAGTAAAGGAAAAGCCAAGGGATTTCGTGAGGATGAGCACGATACCTTATGGTTTGAGGACCGCGTTTATGTGCCCAATGATCCGGAGATCAGGAAGTTGATCTTGCAAGAGGCCCATGATTCACCATATTCAATTCACCCAGGAAATACCAAGATGTACCTGGATTTAAAGGACAGTTTCTGGTGGACCGGAATGAAAAAGGATATTGCGGAGTATGTAGCAGTTTGTGATGTATGTCAGAGAGTGAAGGCAAAGCATCAGAAGCCAGCAGGATTGCTACAACCATTGCCGATACCCGAATGGAAGTGGGATAAGCTAGGCATGGATTTTATCATGGGATTACCCAGGACTCGTTCTATGACTCGATATGGGTTGTAGTCGATCGTTTGACGAAGGTAGCTCATTTCATCCTAGTAAAGACCACTTATACCAGTGCTAAGTTGGCAAAGATATACATGACCAGGAGCGTATGTCTGCATGGAGTTCCGAGGACCATTGTATCAGATAGAGGAACCCAGTTTACCTCAAAGTTTTGGAATCAGTTGCATGAAACTTTGGAAACCAGGCTAGAGTTCAGTACAGCCTTTCATCCACAGACAGACGGACAGACCGAGAGAGTCAATCAGATTTTGGAGGACATGCCGAGAGCTTGTGCGCTTGATTATGGATCTAGTTGGGACGACAATTTGCCATATGCAGAGTTCTCTTACAACAACAGTTATCAATCCAGTTTGAAGATGGCCCCTTTCGAAGCTCTGTACGGAAGGAGGTGCAGGACACCGTTGTTGTGGGATGAAGTTGGAGACCGCCAGTTGTTTGGACCAGATTTGATTAAAGAGTCTGAACAGAAGGTGAAGTTGATTCGCGATAGGCTCAAGGTAGCCCAGTCCAGGCAGAAGAGCTATGCAGATTCTAAACGCAAGGAGACAGTTTACGAAGTCGGAGACAGAGTTTATCTTCGTGTGTCCCCACTTCGAGGTGTTAAGAGCTTTGGGGTTAAGGGAAAGTTAGCGCCACGTTTTGTAGGACCATACAAAGTTTTGGAGCGTATGGGAGAAGTTGCTTACAAGTTGGAATTGCCCGAAGTATTGTCGGGAGTTCACGATGTGTTCCACGTATCCCACCTGAAGAAGTGCCACGCGGAGATGGCTAAGATACCACTAAGAGATACAGTGCCACTGGAAGCGATTCAGCTGGATAGTGATTTGACCTATGAGGAGAAACCAGTCAAGATTCTCGAATATGCCAGCCGAGTCACCCGCAGCAAGGTTATCAAGTTTTGCAAAGTTCAGTGGAGCCACCATACCGAGGATGAAGCCACCTGGGAGCGAGAGGAAGATCTACGGAAGGATCACTCTCACCTATTTTCTAGCCAACCCGAATCTCGAGGGCGAGATTCATCTTAAGGAGGGTAGGTTTGTAACGTCCCAAATTTTTAATTTGGAATGTTATACATTAGATCATCATTGCATACCATATTTTATTGCATTTTGATTTTGATCCTAAAAATTCCACGCATCTCAAGGACCCACGGAGAGAGTTGGGGATTTCGTTATTTTCATATTTGGGTTTTCTCAAATTTTGAAAATAGGATCATTTGATTTATTTATTTTATCTTCAATTATTTCAATAATAAAATAAGAGAGAGGGAATAAAATTACTTTCCCAAAATAAAGAAACAATGAGGATTTAATAATAAAATCAAATAAGATTTTATTTCGGATTTTATCACTATTTTATTTGAATTTAGGAAAAATGCGTGTTTTTCAAAATTTTATTTAGGCCCCAAATAGATGTTCATCTTGTCCGTCTTGATTTTAGAGGATGGGGAACATTTATTTCGGGATTTTTGGAGTCTGTTTAGTATTTCTTTTATTTGTTTTTCTGCGCGAAACTATTTAAAAAAATGAACCGACCTAACCGGGCCGTGTCCGCCTGGGACACCGACCTGGCTGGGCCTTTAAAGCCCGAGGCACCCGAGCCGCCCCAGCCCCGCCAAACCCTAGCGCCGCCGCCGCC
>NC_057808.1:515372840-515412579 GCF_018294505.1 Triticum aestivum | reverse complement strand
CGTCGCCCGCCGCCGCCGCCGCCCCGCCCGCCGGAGCCCGACGTCGGACCTCGCCGGAGGTAGCCGCCCCGCCGCCGGCGGTTTTCTTCGGAAAAACCGCCCGGTTTTTTTAAACCGCGGTTTTTTTATTAGATCGGTTTTATTTTTTCCGGTTTAGTTTATTTAGCGAACGCCCGTTCGTACGTTGGTTTTAACGAACGGTTTTCGTCGTTTAGCCGCAGACAGCGAACGTTCGTTCGTTAGCCTGTTCGTCAGTTTTTCTTTTTCTCGGAATTTTTGCGATTATTTTCGATCGCGATTTCCGGTCTGTTTTTCGTTTTAGTATAATTTTTCGCTCGTTTATCGGAATCAGGCGATTCAAGCGCTAGAGTTTCGCCTCGAAACCCTCTTTCCATTTAACCAACTTAAAACAAGTGTTTGCTACTGTAAAATTTGACTTAGGTCCAGATTAGTAAACGGAGATTGTTTCTTTCGCCGTTTGAGTTTCGTTGCTTCGTTCGATTTGATTCTTTTTGCAAACCGGAGTTCTTAAGTTGAAATTTCTGGTTAGATCTCTTATTTAGAATTTTACCCGTGCACCCTTGCTTGATTGCTTATGTATGTATTGTTTGTTTGCGATAGAGTACCCGGAGTGCGAAGCGTGCTACTACGAGTCTCTAGGTTTCACGGATCATCAGCAAGGCAAGTAACACTTTGATCATACCTCTTTACCACCCAGTTTTATTGCATTAGATCAACCCTCAAACTATTGCATGGTTAGGAAATATTTAATATGTGGGTTTTGGGAAGTAGATGAGGTAGTACCTATTGCCCTATTTATTATCAAACCGTTGGGAGTTACTTCTACGTTTGCTTATATGGCTATGCTATGCTGGTAGACGTGGATTGGGTTTGAGTGAATTTCCATGATAGATGTGAGGATGTTAATTAATGGTTCAACTTAAGGTGGTTACTTTAATTCACATCTGGGTGGATTGAGGCACCTGGGGAACCCAGTGTTGCCTGTATATTTGGATATCCCGGAGTACCCGTGAGATTATCCGATGGACCGTCACCCAGGATCAAAGGGATCATGAGATTATTCATGCTAGAAACTTCCGTGTGCAGCCACAAGCTATTATGGGCTCTAGCATAGTTGAGTAGGTTACATGACCTCTTGAAGAGGTGGGCTAGCAGATGTAGGGGAAAGTAGGTGTAACTGTCCACCCGGAGTAAAGTGTTATTGTTTCTGAAAGACTGTGTCTCGGTCATCCGTTTCTCAAACACCATGTAGTGCAAGAAATCAAATGGAGGAGATCGAGTCTTGTGGGGAAAAGTGCGCAAACCTCTGTAGAGTGTACAAACTAATCATGGTTAGCCGTGTCCCCGGTTATGGACATCTTGAGTATCTAGTTCTTGGATTATCATGTGAATCTCATCATCGTGTTACTTAATTTAATTTGATTGGGTTAATCACGTTCTTAATTGGGATTGAGTTGGAGGTACCTTCTCAATGTTTAACAACCACCATGATAGTTAAATAAAATTTATTCCTTTGTTGTAGGGAAAAATTGGCTTTTCGCAAACTGTAACAATAGAGCCTTCCACCAGCCATATGTGCATGTAGTGATAGCATTACTCTGTTCATTACTCTCTATGTGTTACTTTGCCAGCATATTCCATGTGCTGACCCGTTTTCGGGCTGCAACGTTCATGTTGCAGACTTTTCAGACGACGAGTAAGGTGCCATAGGTCGTGGTCTTATACTCAGTGATGCCGCTGGAGTTGATGGACTCACTTTATCTTCCAAGCCTTCCGCTGTTATCGTATTTAGATGGCCTTAAGCCATATTTATTGTAATAAGTTCTCTCTTGAGACTATTCGATGTAATAAGTGTGTGATTGCTACTCTGTTATAAATCCTTCAAGTACTGTGCGTGTCAGCATTACCGATCCAGGGATGACACTGATGCACAGAGACTAGACTGTTTGAGGTCTGGTTGCTACAGAAACCTTCTGGAGAAGTTATTTTTGGAAAGAAAGCAACCCGGGAGACTTGGAGTGCACGTCAGGAAAGCAACAAGGGAGGCACGAGGCAGGGGGCGCGCCCACCCCCCTGGGCGCGTCCTCCACCCTCGTGGGCCCCTCGTGGCTCCCCTGACGTATTTCTTCCGCCTATATATATCCATATACCCTAAAACCTTCAGGGAACAGAATAGATCGGGAGTTCCGCCGCCGCAAGCCTCTGTAGCCACGAAAAACCAATCGGGACCCTGTTCCGGCACCCTGCCGGTGGGGGGAACCCTCACCGGTGGCCATCTTCATCATCCCGGCGCTCTCTATGATGAGGAGGGAGTAGTTCACCCTCGGGGCTGAGGGTATCTACCAGTAGCTATGTGTTTGATCTCTCTCTCTCTCTCTCTCTCTCTCTCTCTCTCGTGTTCTTGAGGTGATACGATCTTGATGTATCACGAGCTTTGCTATTGTAGTTGGATCTTATGATGTTTCTCCCCCTCTACTCTCTTGTAATGGATTGAGTTTTCCCTTTGAAGTTATCTTATCGGATTGAGTCTTTAATGATTTGAGAACACTTGATGTATGTCTTCCGTGGGATAACCGTGGTGACAATGGGTTATTCTATTGATTCACTTGATGTATGTTTTGGTGATCAACTTGCGGGTTCCGCCCATGAACCTATGCATAGGGGTTGGCACACGTTTTCGTCTTGACTCTCCGGTAGAAACTTTGGGGAACTCTTTGAGGTTCTATGTGTTGGTTGAATAGATGAATCTGAGATTGTGTGATGCATATCGTATAATCATACCCACGGATACTTGAGGTGACATTGGAGTATCTAGGTGACATTAGAGTTTTGGTTTATGTGTGTCTTAAGGTGTTATTTTACTACGAACTCTAGGGCTGCTTGTGACACTTATAGGAGTAGCCCAATGGATTGATTGGAAATAATAACTTTGAGGTGGTTTCGTACCCTACCATAATCTCTTCGTTTGTTCTCCGCTATTAGTGACTTTGGAGTGACTCTTTGTTGCATGTTGAGGGATAGTTATATGATCCAGTTATGTTATTATTGTTGAGAGAACTTGCACTAGTGAAAGTATGAACCCTAGGCCTTGTTTCCTAGCATTGCAATACTGTTTACGCTCACTTTTATCATTAGTTAACTTGCTGTTTTTATAATTTCAGATTACAAAAACCTATATCTACCATCCATATTGCACTTGTATCACCATCTCTTCGCTGAACTAGTGCACCTATACAATTTACCATTGTATTGGGTGTGTTGGGGACACAAGAGACTCTTTGTTATTTGGTTGCAGGGTTGCTTGAGAGAGACTATCTTCATCTTACGCCTCCCACGGATTGATAAACATTAGGTCATCCACTTGAGGGAAATTTGCTACTGTCCTACAAACCTCTGCACTTGGAGGCCCAACAACGTCTACAAGAAGAAGGTTGTGTAGTAGACATCAAGCAGTTTCTGGCGCCGTTGCCGGGGAGGTGAGTGCTTGAAGGTATATCTTTAGATCTTGCAATAGAATCTTTTTGTTTCTTGTTTTAGCACTAGTTAGTTTATAAAAGAAAATTACAAAAAAATTGAATTGAGTTTACCTCATATGATTCATCATTTTAATGTCTTCCGTGAAAATAAGGATTCCGATAATTGTGCTCAATTGCTAGAGGAAGAATGCACTAAAATGTTTGACACTAAATCTTTGAATGATGAGCATGATTGCAATGTTGTTAGTATGAATTCTTTGAATACCTATGATGCTAATGATATGCAAAGCCACAAGCTTGGGGATGCTATGTTTGATGAAGATGATATGTTTAGTCCCCCAAGTTTTGATGAGCAAATTTATTGTGATGAAAGCATGCCTCCTATTTATGATGATTATTGTGATGACACGTATGCTATAAAGAATAAACATAACCATGAAACTTGTCATCATGATTTTAATTTTCAATTGGATTATGCTTCACATGATAGTTATTTTGTTGAGTTTGCTCCCACTACTATTCATGAGAAGAATTTTGCTTATGTGGAGAGTAATAAAATTATATGCATGTAGATCATGAAAAGAATGCTTTATGTGATGGTTATATTGTTGAATTCATTCATGATGGTACTGACATTTATTATGAGGGAGGAATATATGCTTGTAGGAATTGCAATAATATCAAGTTTCCTCTCTATGTGCTTAAAGTTTTGAAGTTATGCTTGTTTTACCTTCCTATGCTAGTTGATTATTGTTCCCATAAGTTATTTGCTCACAAAATCCCTATGCATAGGAAGTGGGTTAGACTTAAATGTGCTAGTAATATTCTTCATGATGCTCTCTTTATATTTCAATTCTTATATTTTATGTGATCATCATTGAAATCATCATGCCTAGCTAGGGGCGTTAAACGATAGCGCTTGTTGGGAGGCAACCCAATTTTATTTTAGTTTCTTGCTTTTTGGTTCTGTTTAGTAATAATAATCCATCTAGATTCTGTTTAGATGTGGTTTTGTGTTTTAATTAGTGTTTGTGCCAAGTAGAACCTTTGGGAAGACTTGGGTGAAGTCTTTATGATCATGCTGTAAAAAACAGAAACTTTAGCGCTCACGAGATTAGCTAAATTTTTTTACTGGAGAGTGATATTTAGTTTATTATTTTTGCATATGATTACTAGACAAATTCCTCAGGTCCACCAATTTATTTTAGAATTTTTGGAGTTCCAGAAGTTTGCGTTAGTTACATATTACTACAGACTGTTCTGTTTTTGACAGATTCTGCTTTTCGTGTGTTGCTTGCTTATTTTGATGAATCTATGGCTAGTAAAATAGTTTATAAACCATAGAGAAGTTGGAATACAGTAGGTTTAACACCAATATAAATAAAGAATGAGTTCATTACAGTACCTAAGTGGTGATTTACTTTCTAATACTAACGGAGCTTACGAGTTTTCTGTTAAGTTTTGTGTTGTGAAGTTTTCAAGTTTTGGGTAAAGATTCGATGGACTACGGAATAAGGAGTGGAAAGAGCCTAAGCTTGGGGATACCCAAGGTACCCCAAGGTAATATTCAAGGACAACCAAGAGCCTAAGCTTGGGGATGCCCCGGATGGCATCCCCTCTTTCGTCTTTGTTCATCGGTAACTTTACTTGGGGCTATATTTTTATTCACCACATGATATGTGTTTTGCTTGGAGCGTCATTTTATTTTCTTTTGCTTTGCTTGCTGTTGAATAAAATACCAAGATCTGAAATTCTTAAACTTTAGAGAGTCTTCACATAGTTACATAATTATACAACTACTCATTGATCTTCACTCATATCTTTTGGAGTAGTTTGTTGTTTGCTCTAGTGCTTCACTTATATCTTTTAGAGCACGGTGGTGGTTTTGTTTTATAGAAACTATTATTCTCTCATGCTTCACTTATATTATTTTGAGAGTCTTAAACAACATGGTAATGTGCTTAATCCTAATATGCTAGGTATTCAAGACTAGTAAAAACTTTCTTATGAGTGTGTTAAATACTAAGAGAAGTTTGATGCTTGATGATTGTTTTGAGATATGGAGGTAGTGATATTAAAGTTGTGCTAGTTGAGTAGTTGTGAATTTGAGAAATACTTGTGTTGAAGTTTACAAGTCCCGTAGCATGCACGTATGGTAAACATTATGTAACAAATTTGAAACATGAGGTGTTGTTTGATTGTCCTCCTTATGAGTGGCGGTCGGGGACGAGCGATGGTCTTTTCCTACCAATCTATCCCCCTAGGAGCATGCGCGTAGTGCTTGGTCTTTGATGACTTGTAGATTGTTGCAATAAGTATGTGAGTTCTTTATGACTATTGTTGAGTCCATGGATTATACGCACTCTCACCTTTCCACCATTGCTAGCCTCTTCGGTACCGTGCATTGCCCTTTCTCACATTGAGAGTTGGTGCAAACTTCGCCGGTGCATCCAAACCCCGTGATATGATACGCTCTTTCACACATAAAACTCCTTATATCTTCCTCAAAATAGCCACCATACCTACCTATTATGGCATTTCCATAGCCATTCCAAGATATATTGCCATGCAACTTTCCACCATTCCGTTTATCATGACACGTTCATCATTGTCATATTGCTTGGCATGATCATGTAGTTGACATAGTATTTGTGGCAAAGCCACCGTTCATAATTCTTTCATACATGTCACTCTTGGTTCATTGCATATCCCGGTACACCGCCAGAGGCATTCATATAGAGTCATACCTTGTTCTAGTATCGAGTTGTAATCATTGAGTTGTAAATAAATAGAAGTGTGATGATCATCATGTAATAGAGCATTGTCCCAAAAAAAGAGAAAGGCCAAATAAAAAAAAGGGAAGGCCCCAAAAAAAAGATAAATAAAAAGGGACAATGCTACTATCCTTTTACCACACTTGTGCTTCAAAGTAGCACCATGATCTTCATGATAGAGAGTCTCTTGTTTTGTCACTTTCATATACTAGTGGGAATTTTTCATTATAGAACTTGGATTGTATATTCCAACAATGGGCCTCCTCAAGTGCCCTAGGTCTTCGCGAGCAAGCAAGTTGGATGCACACCCACTTAGTTTCTTTTGTTGAGCTTTCATATATTTATAGCTCTAGTGCATCCATTGCATGGCAATCCCTACTCCTTGCATTAACATCAATCGATGGGCATCTCCATAGCTCATTGATTAGCCTCGTTGATGTGAGACTTTCTCCTTTTTTGTCTTCTCCACATAACCCCCATCATTATACTCTATTCCACCCATAGTGCTATATCCATGGCTCACGCTCATGTATTGCGTGAAGGTTTATAAAGTTTGAGATTACTAAAGTATGAAACAATTGCTTGGCTTGTCATCGGGGTTGTGCATGATGAGAGCATTCTTGTGTGACGAAAAGGGAGCATGACCAAACTATATGATTTTGTAGGGATGAACTTTCTTTAGCCATGTTATTTTGAGAGGACATAATTGCTTAGTTAGTATGCTTGAAGTATTATTATTTTTATGTCAATATTGAACTTTTATCTTGAATCTTTCGGATCTGAATATTCATACCACAATTAAGAAGAATTACATTGAAATTATGCCAAGTAGCATTCCACATCAAAAATTCTGTTTTTCGTTTACCTACTCGAGGACGAGCAGGAATTAAGCTTGGGGATGCTGATACGTCTCCAACGTATCTATAATTTTTGATTGTTCCATGCTATTATATATTCTGTTTTGGATGTTTATGGGCTTTATTATACACTTTTATATTATTTTTGGGACTAACCTATTGACCCAGAGCCCAGTGCCAGTTCCTTTTTTCCCTTGTTTCAGTGTTTCGAAGAAAAGGAATATCAAACGGAGTCGAAACGGAATGAAACCTTCTGGAGAAGTTATTTTTGGAAAGAAAGCAACCCGGGAGACTTGAAGTGCATGTCAGGAAAGCAACAAGGGAGGCATGAGGCAGGGGGCGCGCCCACCCCCCCGGGCGCGCCCTCCACCCTTGTGGGCCCCTCATGGCTCCCCGACGTATTTCTTCCGCCTATATATATCCATATACCCTAAAACCTTAGGGGAACAGAATAGATCAGGAGTTTCGCCGCCGCAAGCCTCTGTAGTCACGAAAAACCAATCTGGACCCTGTTCCGGCACCCTGCCGAAGGGGGGAACCCTCACCGGTGGCCATCTTCATCATCCCGGCGTTCTCCATGATGAGGAGGGAGTAGTTCACCCTCGGGGCTGAGGGTATGTACCAGTAGCTATGTGTTTGATCTCTCTCTCTCTCTCTCTCTCGTGTTCTTGAGGTGAGACGATCTTGATGTATCGCGAGCTTTGCTATTGTAGTTGGATCTTATGATGTTTCTCCCCCTCTACTCTCTTGTAATGGATTGAGTTTTCCCTTTGAAGTTATCTTATCGGATTGAGTCTTTAATGATTTGAGAACACTTGATGTATGTCTTGCGTGGGAAAACTGTGGTGACAATGGGTTATTCTATTGATTCACTTGATGTATGTTTTGGTGATCAACTTGCGGGTTCCACCCATGAACCTATGCATAGGGGTTGGCACACGTTTTCGTCTTGACTCTCCGGTAGAAACTTTGGGGCACTCTTTGAGGTTCTATGTGTTGGTTGAATAGATGAATCTGAGATTGTGTGATGCATATCGTATAATCATACCCACGGATACTTGAGGTGACATTGGAGTATCTAGGTGACATTAGGGTTTTGGTTGATGTGTGTCTTAAGGTGTTATTTTACTACGAACTCTAGGGCTGTTTGTGACACTTATAGGAATAGCCCTATGGATTGATCGGAAAGAATAACTTTGAGGTGGTTTCATACCCTACCATAATCTCTTCGTTTGTTCTCCGCTATTAGTGACTTTGGAGTGACTCTTTGTTGCATGTTGAGGGTTAGTTATATGATCCAGTTATGTTATTATTGTTGAGAGAACTTGCACTAGTGAAAGTATGAACCCTAGGCCTTGTTTCCTAGCATTGCAATACCGTTTACGCTCACTTTTATCATTAGTTAACTTGCTGTTTTTATAATTTCAGATTACAAAAACCTATATCTACCATCCATATTGCACTTGTATCACCATCTCTTCGCCGAACTAGTGCACCTATACAATTTACCATTGTATTGGGTGTGTTGGGGACACAAGAGACTCTTTGTTATTTGGTTGCAGGGTTGCTTGAGAGAGACCATCTTCATCCTACGCCTCCCACCGATTGATAAACCTTAGGTCATCCACTTGAGGGAAATTTGCTACTGTCCTACAAACCTCTGCACTTGGAGGCCCAACAACGTCTACAAGAAGAAGGTTGTGTAGTAGACATCATAGGTAAATGATAAAAACAAATTTTTTGATGTGGAATGCTACTTGGCATAATTTCAATGTAATTCTTCTTAATTGTGGTATGAATATTCAGATCCGAAAGATTCAAGATAAAAGTTCAATATTGACATAAAAATAATAATACTTCAAGCATACTAACTAAGCAATTATGTCATCTCAAAATAACATGGCCAAAGAAAGTTCATCCCTACAAAATCATATAGTTTAGTAATGCTCCATTTTCGTCACACAAGAATGCTCTCATCATGCACAACCCCGATGACAAGCCAAGCAATTGTTTCATACTTTAGTAATCTCAAAATTTTTCAACCTTCACGCAATACATGAGTGTGAGCCATGGATATAGCACTATGGGTGGAATAGAATATAATGATGGAGGTTATGTGGAGAAGACAAAAAAGGGAGAAAGTCTCACATCAACGAGGCTAAGCAATGAGCTATGGAGATGCCCATCAATTGATGTTAATGCGAGGAGTAGGGATTGCCATGCAACGGATGCACTAGAGCTATAAATATATGAAAGCTCAACAAAAGAAACTAAGTGGGTGTGCATCCAACTTGCTTGCTCACGAAGACCTAGGGCATTTGAGGAAGCCCATTGTTGGAATATACAAGCCAAGTTCTATAATGAAAAGTTCCCACTAGTATATGAAAGTGACAAAACAAAGGACTCTCTATCATGAAGATTATGGTGCTACTTTGAAGCACAAGTGTGATAAAAAGGATAGTAACATTGTCCCTTCTCTCTTTTTATCTCATTTTTTTGGGCCTTCTCTTTTTTTATGGCCTTTCTCTTTTTTTTCCTCACTTGGGACAATGCTCTAGAAAATGATGATCATCACACTTCTATTTATTTACAACTCAATGATTACAACTCGATGCTAGAACAAAGTATGACTCTATTTGAATGCCTCCGGCGGTGTACCGGGATATGCAACGAACCAAGAGTGACATGTATGAAAGAATTATGAATGGCGGCTTTACCACAAATACTATGTCAACTACATGATCATGCAAAGCAATATGACAATGATGAACGTGTCATGATAAACGGAACGGTGGAAAGTTGCATGGCAATATATCTCAGAATGGCTATGGGAATGCCACAATAGGTAGGTATGATGGCTGTTTTGAGGAAGATATAAGGAGGTTTATGTGTGAAAGAGCATATCATATCACGGGGTTTAGATGCACCGGCGAAGTTTGCACCAACTCTCAATGTGAGAAAAGGCAATGCACGGTACCGAAGAGGCTAGCAATGATGGAAAGGTGAGAGTGCGTATAATCCATGGACTCAACATCAGTCATAAAGAACCCACATACTTATTGCCAAAATCTACAAGTCATCAAAAACCAAGCACTACGCGCATGCTCCTAGGGGGATAGATTGGTAGGAAAAGACCATCGCTCGTCCCCGACCGCCACTCATAAGGAGGACAATCAAAGAACACCTCATGTTTCAAATTTGTTACATAATGTTTACCATATGTGCATGCTACGGGACTTGCAAACTTCAATACAAGTATTTTTCAAATTCACAACTACTCAACTAGCACAACTTTGATATCACTACCTCCATGTCTCAAAACAATCATCAAGCATCAAACTTCTCTTAGTATTCAACACACTCATAAGAACGTTTTTACTAGTATTGAATACCTAGCATATTAGGATTATTTAAGTAAATTACCATGCTATTTAAGACTCTCAAAATAATATAAGTGAAGCATGAGAGAATAATAGTTTCTATAAAACAAAACCACCACCGTGCTCTAAAAAATATAAGTGAAGTACTAGAGCAAGAACTATATAACTCAAAAGATATAAGTGAAGAACATAGAGTATTCTAATAATTTCTGAATCATGTGTGTCTCTCTCAAAAGGTGTGTACAGCAAGGATGATTGTGGTAAACTAAAAAGCAAAGACTCAAATCATACGAGACGCTCCAAGCAAAACACATATCATGTGGTGAATAAAAATATAGCTCCAAGTAAAGTTACCGATGGAAGTAGACGAAAGAGGGGATGCCTTCCGGGGCATCCCCAAGCTTTGGATTTTAGGTGTCCTTAGATTATCTTGGGGGTGCCATGGGCAACCCCAAGCTTAGGCTCTTTCCACTCCTTGTTCCATAATCCATCAAATCTTTCACCCAAAACTTGAAAACTTCACAACACAAAACTCAACAGAAAATCTCGTGAGCTCCGTTAGCGAAAGAAAACAAAACACCACTTCAAGGTACTGTAATTAACTCATTATTTATTTATATTGGTGTTAAACCTACTGTATTCCAACTTAATATGGTTTATAAACTATTTTATTAGCCATAGATTCATCAAAATAAGCAAACAACACACGAAAAACAGAATCTGTCAAAAACAGAACAGTCTGTAGTAATCTGTAACTAACGCAAACTTCTGGACCTCCAAAACTTCAGCCAAAATAGGAAGACCTAGACAATTTGTTTATTGATCAGCAGCAATTGGAATCAATATTTAATCACGTTCTGGTGATTTTTAACAATTATTTTCGTGAACAGAAAGTTTCTGGAATTTTCAGCAAGATCAAATAACTATCATCCAAGAAGATCCTATAGGTTTAACTTGGCACAAACACTAATTAAAACATAAAAAATCTAACCAGGGGCTAGATCAAATATTTATTCCTAAACATAATCAAAAAGAGAAAAATTAAAAAATAAAATTGGGTTGCCTCCCAACAAGCGCTATCGTTTAACGCCCCTAGCTAGGCATAGATAATTTTAATGATGCTCGCATGAGAGACAAGAATTGAAGCACAAAGGGAGCATCAAATAGCATGTGACAAACACATCTAAGTCTGACATACTTCCTATGCATAGGCATTTTATAAGCAAACAAATTATCAAGGCAAGCAAAAACTAGCATATGGAAGGAAGAAGAAAGAGACGATAGAAATCTTAACATGACGAGAGGTAATTTAGTAACATGAAAATTTCTACAACCATATTTTCCCCTCTCATAATAATTACATGTAGGATCATAAGCAAATTCAACAATATAGCTATCATATAAAATATTTTCAACACGATCCACATGCATGCAAAGTTGACACTCTTCCAAAATAGTGGGATTAACATTAACTAGAGTCATGACCTCTCCAAACCCACTTTTATCAAAAATACCATAAAACTGAACATTCTCCAAATATGTGGGATCTAAAGTTGACACTCTTCCAAACCCACTTTCAATATTATTGAAAAAATTATTATCAATCTCATATTCATCATGGGGCTTAAATAAATTTTCAAGATCAAAAGAAGAATCACCCCAATCATGATCATTGCAACAAGTAGTAGACATAGCAAAACTAGCATCCCCAAGCTTAGGGTTTTGCATATTATTAGTATAATTGAAATCAAGAGAATTTATAGTAAAATCATTGCAATCATGCTTTTTATTCAAGGAGCTATCGTGAATCTCTTCATAAATTTCTTCATCACAATTTTCGGATTCACGGATTTCAAGCAAAACCTCATAAAGATAATCTAGTGCACTCAAATCACTAGAAATTGGTTCATCATAATTGGATCTCTTAAAGAGATTAGCAAGTGGATGAGGATCCATAAACTTTTAGCAAGCGAAGATGCAAGCAAAAAGAAGGCACATGGTAACACAAGATCGAACGGAAGGAGGGCGAATAAAACGGCAAGGGTGAAGTGGGGGAGAGGAAAACGAGAGGCAAATGGCAAATAATGTAATGCGAGGGATAAGGGTTTGTGATGGGTACTTGGTATGTTGACTTTTGCGTAGACCTCCCCGGCAACGGCGCCAGAAATCCTTCTTGCTACCTCTTGAGCACTGCGTTGGTTTTCCCTTGAAGAGGAAAGGGTGATGCAGCAAAGTAGCGTAAGTATTTCCATCAGTTTTTGAGAACCAAGGTATAAATCCAGTAGGAGGCCACGCACGAGTCCCTCGCACCTACACAAACAAATATATCCTCGCAACCAACGCGATAAGGGGTTGTCAATCCCTACATGGTCACTTACGAGAGTGAGATCTGATAGATATGATAAGATAATATTTTTGGTATTTTCTATGATAAAGATGCAAAGTAAAATAAAAGGCAATAAAAATAACTGAGTGTTGTAAGATTAATATAATGGAAAATAGACCCGGGGGCCATAGGTTTCACTAGTGGCTTCTCTCAAGAGCATAAGTATTTACGGTGGGTGAAGAAATTACTGTTGAGCAATTGGCAGAATTGAGCATAGTTATGAGAATATCTAGGTATGATCATGTATATAGGCATCACGTCCGAGATAAGTAGACCGACTCCTGCCTGCATCTACTACTATTACTCCACACATCGACCGCTATCCAGCATGAATCTAGAGTATTAAGTTCATAAGAACAGAGTAACGCTTTAAGCAAGATGACATGATGTAGAGGGCTAAACTCATGCAATATGATATAAACCCCATCTTGTTATCCTCGATGGCAACAATACAATATGTGCCTTGCTGCCCCTACTGTCACTGGGAAAGGACACCGCAAGACTGAACCCAAGCTAAGCACTTCTCCCATTGCAAGAAAGATCAATCTAGTAGGCCAAACCAAACTGATAATTCGAAGAGACTTGCAAAGATAACCAATCATACATAAAATAATTCAGAGAAGATTCAAATATTGTTCATAGATAATCTTGATCATAAACCCACAATTTATCGGTCTCAACAAACACACCGCAAAAGAAGATTACATCGAATAGATCTCCACGAGAGAGGGGGAGAACATTGTATTGGGATCCAAAAAGGGAGAAGAAGCAATCTAGCTAATAACTATGGACCCGAAGGTCTGAGGTAAACTACTCACACATCATCGGAGAGGCTATGGTGTTGATGTAGAAGCCCTCCGTGATCGATGCCCCCTCCGGCGAAGCTCCGGAACAGGCCCCAAGATGGGATCTCACAAGTACAGAAGGTTGCGGCGGTGGAATTAGGTTTTTGGCTCCGTATCTGGTAGTTTGGGGGTACGTAGGTATATATAGGAGGAAGGAGTACGTCGGTGGAGTAACAGGGGGCCCACGAGGGTTGAGGGCGCACCCAGGGGGGTAGGCGCGCCCCGCTACCTCATGCCCTCCTAGTTGATGTCTTGACGTAGGGTCCAAGTCCTTTGGGTCACGTTCGTTCCGAAAATCACGTTCCCGAAGGTTTCATTCTGTTTGGACTCCGTTTGATATTCTTTTTCTGCGAAACTCTGAAATAGGCAAAAAAACAGCAATTCTGGGCTGGGCCTCCGGTTAATAGGTTAGTCCCAAAAATAATATAAAAGTGTATAATAAAGCCCAATAATGTCCAAAACAGAATATAATATAGCATGGAACAATAAAAAATTATAGATACGTTGGAGACGTATCACCTATATATACTCATATACCCTGAAAACATCCGAGAGCACCACGAAACCCTATTTCCACCGCCGCAACCTTCAGTACCCGTGAGATCCCATCTTGGGGCCTTTTCTGGCGCTCCGCCGGAGGGGGAATCGATCAGGGAGGGCTTCTACATCAACACCATAGCCTCTCCGATGATGTGTGAGTAGTTTACCACAGACCTTCGAGTCCATAGTTATTAGCTAGATGACTTCTTCTCTCTCTTTGGATCTCAATACAAAGTTCTCCTCGATTCTCTTGGAGATCTATTCGATGTAATTCTTTTTGCGGTGTGTTTGTCGAGATCCGTTGAATTGTGGGTTTATGATCAAGATTATCTATGAACAATATTTGGTTCTTCTCTGAATTCTTATATGTATGATTTGATATCTTTGCAAGTTTCTTCGAATTATCAGTTTGGTTTGGCCTACTAGATAGATCTTTCTTGCAATGGGAGAAGTGCTTAGCTTTGGGTTCAATCTTGCGGTGTCCTTTCCCAGTGACAGCAGGGCAGCAAGGCACATATTGAATTGTGGCCATCGAGGATAAAAAGATTGGATTTATATCATATTGCTTGAGTTTATCCCTCTACATCATGTCATCTTGCCTAATGCGTTACTCTGTTCTTATGAACATAATACTCTAGATGCATGCTGGATAGCGGTCAATGTGTGGAGTAATAGTAGTAGATGCAGAATCGTTTCGGTCTACTTGTCGTGGACGTGATGCCTATATACATGTTCATGCCTAGATATTCTCATAACTATGCGCTTTTCTATCAATTGCTCGACAGTAATTTGTTCACCCACCATAGATTATGCTATCTTGAGAGAAGCCACTAGTGAAACCTATGGCCCCCGGGTCTATCTTCCATCATATTATTTTCCTATCAAGTTGCTATTTCTACCGCCGTTTATTTTGCAATCTTTACTTTCTAATCTATATCATAAAAATACCAAAAATATTTATCTTATTATCTCTATCATATCTCACTTTTGCAAGTGGCCATGAAGGGATTGACAACCCCTTTATCGCGTTGGCTGCAAGGTTCTTATTTGTTTGTGCAGGTACAAGGCGACTTGCGTGTAACCTCCTACTGGATTGATACCTTGGTTCTCAAAAAATGAGGGAAATACTTACGCTACTTTGCTGCATCACCCTTTCCTCTTCAAGGGAAAACCAACGCATGCTCAAGAGGTAGCAAGAAGGATTTCTGGTGCCGTTGCCGGGGAGGCTTACGCCAAGTCAAGTCAAGATTTGATCTCCCAGCAACTAGCCATTTCTGGCGCTGTTGTCGGGGAGATCTACGCACAAGTCAAGACATACCAAGTACCCATCACAAACTCTTATCACTCGCATTACATTATTTGCCATTTGCCTCTCGTTTTCCTCTCCCCCACTTCACCTTTGCCTTTTCTTCGCCTTCTTCCCGTATGTCTTTTTGTTTGTGTTTCCATGTGCCTTCTACTTGCTTGCATCTGGCTTGCTAAAAATCTATTGATATGGATCCACTTAAAGTGTTCTACTTGGATCATCTTCGATCTATATGTGCTCGTGCTGAAACCCCAACTAGTTTAGTTGAGGGAAAATCTTTATATGAGCATGCTCATTTTGTGCATCATCGTTTGTCTTAAAAGGGGAAGCTCTTATGGTATCAACTAAATAGTTTTCTATGCTATGCTTGGAATCTTTGTGAAATTTATGATTTTACTTGTTGCTCTAAGAATCCTAAGAAACACCTTCCCTACCTATGTGAGTTTAATGATAATGAAATCTTATCTTCTTATGGAAAGGGTGTTTATAGTTACTATGATATCAAACAAATTGAAGAATTTGTCGTTTTTAAGGGTGCTCATGAAGTTGCTTCTTTGATTGAAAAGTATGATATTACTCTCTACAAATCTGAAAATTCCGACATACTTAAATATTGCTATGAAAACTATGCTCACAATGCCTATGTTGAGGAATTTATTGAGAGAATGACCATTGCTTTGGAAGAAAATAATGATATGCACGAATCTATAGATAATTATGATTCCGATGATTTGATTGAAATATCCCTTAATGAACATGATGCCTGCTATTCTTATGGTCATGATGCCAATATTTATGGAGATGAATTTGCTATAGTTCCTTATGTTAAACATGAGATTATTGCTATTGCACCCATACTTGATAGTTCCTTGAATCAAAAGCATGATTGCAATGATGTTACTATAAATTCTCTTGATGTCAATTATGTTAATAATATGCAAAACCCTAAGCTTGGTGATGCTAGTTTTGCTATGTTTACTACTTGTTGCAATGATCATGATTGGGGTGATTCTTCTTATGATCTTGAAAATTTATTTAAGCCCCATGATGAATATGAGATTGATAATAATGTTTGCAATGTTATTTAAAGTGGGTTTGGAAGAGTGTCAACTTTAGATCCCACATATTTGGATAATGTTCAATCTTATGAAGTTTTTGATAAAAGTGGGTTTGGAGAGGTCATGACTTTAGTTAATGTTAATCCCACTATTTCGGAAGAGTGTCAACTTTGCATGCATGTGGATCATGTTGAGAATATGTTATGTGATAGCTATATTTTTGAATTTGGTTATGATCCTACATGTAATTATTACGAGAGAGGGAAATATGGTTGTAGAAATTTTCATGTTGCTAAATTATCTCTCGTTATGTTGAGATTGCTATTGTTTCTTTCCTCTTCCTTGCATATGCTAGTTTTTGCTTGCTATGATAATTTGTTTGCCTATAAAATGCCTATGCATAGGAATTATGTTAGACTTAGATGTGTTTTTCACGTGTTTCATGATGCTCTCTCTGCGCTTCAATTCTTGTCTTTCATGTGAGCATCATCGAAATCTCAGTGCCTAGCTTAGGGCGTTAAACGATAGCGCTTGTTGGGAGGCAACCCAATTCTATTTTTGTTTCTGTTTAGTAATAAATAATTCATCTAGCCTCTGTTTAGATGTGGTTTTATGTTTTAATTAGTGTTTGTGCCAAGTAGAACCTTTGGGAAGACTTGGGTGAAGTATTTATGATCTTGCTGTAAAAAACAGAAACTTTTGCGCTCACGAGATTAGCTGCCATTTTTTACCGGAGAATGCTTTTAGGTTGATTCTTTTTGCAGATAATTAATAGACAAATTCCTCACGTCCACCAATTTAGTGCAGAATTGTTGGAGTTACATAAGTATACGTTTGATACAGATTACTACAGACTGTTCTGTTTTTGACGGATTCTGTTTTTCGTGTGTTGTTTGCTTATTTTGATGAATCTATGGCTAGTATTGGGGGTATGAACCATAGAGAAGTTGGAATACAGTAGGTTTAACACCAATATAAATAAAGAATGAGTTCATTACAGTAACTTAAAGTGGTGATTTGTTTTCTTATACTAACAGAGCTCATGAGATTTTCTGTTGAGTTTTGTGTTGTGAAGTTTTCAAGTTTTGGGTCAAGATTTGATGGATTATGGAATAAGGAGTGGCAAGAGCGTAAGCTTGGGGATGCCCAGGCACCCCAAGGTAAAATTCAAGGACAACGAAAAGCCTAAGCTTGGGGATGCCCCGGAAGGCATCCCCTCTTTCGTCTTCGTCTATCAGTATCTTTACTTGAGGCTATATTTTTATTCACCACATGATATGCGTTTTGCTTGGTGCGTGTTGTATGATTTGATTCTTTGATTTTTAGTTTACCAAAATCATCCTTGCTGTACACACCTTTTGGGAGAGACACACATGAATCGAAATTTATTAGAATACTCTATGTGCTTCACTTATATCTTTTGAGCTAAATAATTTTGCTCTAGTGCTTCACTTATATCTTTTAGAGCACGGTGGTGGTTTTATTTTGTAGAAATTATTGATCTCTCATGCTTCACTTATATTATTTTGAGATTCTTTTAGAACAGCATGGTAATTTTCTTTGGTTAAAAAAATTAGTCCTAATGTGATGAGCATCGAAGATAAGTATAATAAAAACTATCATATAAAGTGCATTGAATACTATGAGAAGTTTGATACTTGATAATTATTTTGAGATATGAAGATGGTGATATTAGAGTCATGCTAGTTGAGTAGTTGTGAATTTGAGAAATACTTGTTCTAAAGTTTGTGATTCCCGTATCATGCACGTATGGTGAACTGTTATGTGATGAAGTCGGAGCATGATTTATTTATTGATTGTCTTCCTTGTGAGTGGCGGTCGGGGACGAGCGATGGTCTTTTCCTACCAATCTATCCCCCTAGGAGCATGCGTGTAATACTTTGTTTCGATAACTAATAGATTTTTGCAATAAGTATGTGAGTTCTTTATGACTAATGTTGAGTCCACGGATTATACGCACCCTCACCCTTCCACCATTTCTAGCCTCTCTAATACCGCACACCTTTCGCCGGTATCATACACCCACCATATAATTTCCTCAAAACAGCCACCATACCTACCTATTATGGCATTTCCATAGCCATTCCGAGATATATTGCCATGCAACTTACCACCGTTCTGTTCATTATGACACGCTCCATCATTGTCATATTGCTTTGCATGGTCATGTAGTTGACATCGTATTTGTGGCAAAGCCACCCTTATAATTCTTTCATACATGTCACTCTTGATTCATTGCATATCCTGGTACACCACCGGAGGCATTCACATAGAGTCATATTTTGTTCTAAGTATTGAGTTGTAAGTAAATAAAAGTGTGATGATCATCATCATTAGAGCATTGTCCCAAGGGAGGAAAGGATGATGGAGACTGCGATTACCCCACAAGTCGGGATGAGACTCCAGACGAAAAGAAAATAAAATAAAAAAAGAGGCCATAAAAAAGAAGAGAAAAAAGGCCCAAATAAAAAAAATGAGAGAAAAAGAGAGAAGGGACAATGTTACTATCCTTTTACCACACTTGTGCTTTAAAGTAGCACCATGATCTTCATGATAGAGAGTCTCCTATGTTGTCACTTTCATATACTAGTGGGAATTTTACATTATATAACTTGGCTTGTATATTCCAATGATGGGCTTCCTCAAAATGCCCTAGGTTTTCGTGAGCAAGCAAGTTGGATGCGCACCCACTTAGTTTCTTTTGTTGAGCTTTCATACACTTATAGCTCTAGTGCATCCGTTGCATGGCAATCCCTACTCACTCACATTGGTACCTATTGATGGGCATCTCCATAGCTCGTTGATACACCTAGTTAATGTGAGACTATCTTCTCCTTTTTGTCTTATCCACAACCACCCTTCTATTCCACATATAGTGCTATGTCCATGGCTCACGCTCATGTATTGCGTGAAGATTGAAAAAGTTTGAGAACATCAAAAGTATGAAATAATTGCTTGGCTTGTCATCGGGGTTGTGCATGATTTAAATATTTTGTGTGATGAAGATAGAGCATAGCCAGACTATATGATTTTGTAGGGATAACTTTCTTTGGCCATGTTATTTTGAGAAGACATGATTGCTTTGTTAGTATGCTTGAATTATTATTATTTTTATGTCAATATTAAACTTTTATCTTGAATCTTTCGGATTTGAACATTCATGCCACAATAAAGAAAATTACATTGATAATTATGCTAGGTAGCATTCCACATCAAAAATTCTGTTTTTATCATTTACCTACTCGAGGACGAGCAGAAATTAAGCTTGGGGATGCTTGATACGTCTCCAACGTATCTATAATTTTTGATTGTTCCATGCTATTATATTATCTGTTTTGGATGTTTAATGGCCTTTATTTTGCACTTTTATATTATTTTTGGGACTAACCTACTAACCAAAAGCTGAGTGCAAATTGCTGTTTTTTTGCCTATTTTAGTGTTTCACAGAAAAGGAATATCAAACGGAATCCAAATGGAATGAAACCTTCAGGAGAGTTATTTTCTGAACAAACACAATTCAGGAGACTTGGAGTGGATGTCAAGGAAGCAACGAGGCAGCCACGAGGTAGGGAGGCACGCCCAGGGGGGTAGGCGCGCCCCCCACCCTCGTGGCTCCACCGACCTACTTCTTTCGCCTATATATATACTCATATACCCTGAAAACATTCGAGAGCACCACGAAACCCTATTTCCACCGCCGCAACCTTCAGTACCCGTGAGATCCCATCGTGGGGCCTTTTCTGGCGCTCCGCCGGAGGGGGAATCGATCACGGAGGGCTTCTGCATCAACACCATAGCCTCTCCGGTGATGTGTGAGTAGTTTACCACAGACCTTCGGGTCCATAGTTATTAGCTAGATGGCTTCTTCTCTCTCTTTGGATCTCAATACAAAGTTCTCCTCGATTCTCTTGGAGATCTATTCGATGTAATTCTTTTTGCGGTGTGTTTGTCGAGATCCGATGAATTGTGGGTTTATGATCAAGATTATCTATGAACAATATTTGGTTCTTCTAAATTCTTATATGTATGATTTGATATATTTTCAAGTCTCTTCGAATTATCAATTTGGTTTGGCCTACTAGATTGATCTTTCTTGCAATGGGAGAAGTGCTTAGCTTTGGGTTCAATCTTGCGGTGTCCTTTCCCAATGACAGCAGGGGCAGCAAGGCATGTATTGTATTGTGGCCATCAAGGATAAAAAGATGGGGTTTATATCATATTGCTTGAGTTTATCCCTCTACATCATGTCATCTTGCCTAATGCGTTACTCCGTTCTTACGAACATAATACTCGAGATGCATGCTGGATAGCGGTCGATGTGTGGAGTAATAGTAGTAGATGCAGAATCGTTTCGGTCTACTTGTCGTGGACGTGATGCCTATATACATGATCATGCCTAGATATTCTCATAACTATGCACTTTTCTATCAATTGCTCAACAGTAATTTGTTCACCCACCGTAGATTATGCTATCTTGAGAGAAGGCACTAGTGAAACCTATGGCCCCCGGGTCTATCTTCCATCATATTATTTTCCTATCAAGTTGCTATTTCTGCCGCCGTTTATTTTGCAATCTTTACTTTCTAATCTATATCATAAAATACCAAAAATATTTATCTTATTATCTCTATCAGATCTCACTTTTGCAAGTGGCCGTGAAGGGATTGACAACCACTTTATCGTGTTGGTTGCAAGTTTCTTATTTGTTTGTGGAGGTACAAGGCGACTTGCGTGTAACCTCCTACTGGATTGATACGTTGGTTCTCAAAAACCGAGGGAAATACTTACGCTACTTTGCTGCATCACCCTTTCCTCTTCAAGGGAAAACCAACACATGCTCAAGAGGTAGCACCCCCTCCCACGTATATAAAGGGGGGAAGGAGAGGTGGCCGGCCCAAGGGGGGCGCGCGCCATGAGGAGTCTAACTAGGATTCCCAATCCTCGTTGGAGTCCCCTTCCTTTCCAAGAGTGGGAGAGAGGGGAGGAGGAAGAGGGGAGGAAGGAAAGAGGGGGCGCCGCCCCCTTCCCTAGTCCAATTCGGACTGGCCATGGGGGGGTGGCCTCCCTTGTGGCCCTCCTCTCCTTATCACTAAGGCCCATGAAGGCCCATGAACTTCCGGGGGGGGGGGGTTCCGGTAACCCCCGGTACTCCGAAACTCATCCGAAACGTCCCGAACTATTCCGGTGTCCGAATGTAACCTTCCAATATATGAATCTTTACCTCTCGAAAAATTTGAGACTCCTCGTCATGTCTGTGATCTCATCCGGGACTCCGAACAATCCTCGGTCATCAAATCACATAACTCATAATACAAATCGTCATCGAACGTTAAGTGTGCGGACCCTACGGGTTCGAGAACTATGTAGACATGACCGAGACACATCTCCGGTCAATAACCAATAGCGGAACCTGGATGCTCATATTGGCTCCTACATATTATACGAAGATCTTTACCAGTCAAACCGCATAACAACATACGTTGTTCCCTTTGTCATCGGCATGTTACTTGCCCGAGATTCGATCGTCGGTATCATCATACCTAGTTCAATCTCGTTACCGGCAAGTCTCTTTACTCGTTCCGTAATACATCATCCCGCAACTAACTCATTAGTCACATTGCTTGCAAGGCTTATAGTGATGTGCATTATCGAGAGGGCCCAGAGATACCTCTTCGAAACTCGGAGTGACAAATCCTAATCTCGATCTATGCCAACTCAACAAACACTATCGGAGACACCTGTAGAGAATCTTTATAAGCACCCAGTTGCGTTGTGATGTTTGATAGCACACAAGGTGTTCCTCCGGTATTTGGGAGTTGCATAATCTCATAGTTAGAGGAACATGTATAAGTCATGAAGAAAGCAATAGCAATAAAACTAAATGATCATTATGCTAAGCTAACGGATGGGTCTTGTCCATCACATCATTCTCTAATGATGTCATCATTCTCTAATGATGTGATCCCGTCCATCAAATGGCAACACATGTCTATGGCTAGGAATATTAACCATCTTTGATTAACGAGCTAGTCAAGTAGAGGCAGACTAGTGACACTCTGTTTTTCTATGTATTCACACATGTACTAAGTTTCTGGTTAATACAATTCTAGCATGAATAATAAACATTTATCATGATATAAGGAAATATAATAACAACTTTATTATTGCCTCTAGGGCATATTTCCTTCATGAATACAAGAGATGAACTAGGATTTGAGAAGAGATGGTGCTGTTGAAGATGTTGATGGAGATGGCCCTCACAAATATGGGAGAGTTGTTGGTGATGACGATGACGATGATTTCCCCCTCCGGGAGGGAAGTTCCTGCGGCAGAATCGCTCCGCCGAAGGGCAAAACTGCTCCTGCCCAAGTTCCGCCTCGAGACGGCGGTGCTTCGTCCCGAGAAGTCCTCCCCTTATTTTTTCCAGGTCAAAATGACTTATATACCAGAAGAGGGGCACCGGAGGTGGGCCGAGGAGGGCATAACCCACCAGGGCACGTTTGGGGGCCCTGGCGCGCCCAGGTGGGTTGTGCCCACCTGGTGGGCCCCCTCTAGTAGTTATTGGCTCCAGTAATTCTTAAATAATCCATAAAAATTCTCCGTGAGTTTCAGCTTATTTGGAGATGTGCAGAATAGGTAACTCTGACATAGCTTTTACAGGTCCAGAATTCCAGCTGTCGGCATTCTCCTCTTTGTGTAAACCTTGCATATTGTGAGAGAAAAGGCATTAGAAATACTCCGAAAAACATTATTATACATAAAAACATTATAAATAACAATAGGAAATCATGATGCAAAATGGACGTATCAACTCCCCCAAGCTTAGACCTTGCGTGTCCTCAAGCAAAGAACCGATATCGAGAAACATGTCCACATGCTTAGAGAGAGAGGTATCGATAAAAACAAAATACGGACAGAGAAGCATCATGATTATTATTATAACAGCAAAGAACTTTAACGTAAAACTTTATCACACAACTTTCACCATATAACTTCTCATGAACAAGTAACAATTCATCACAACATTGAATTATAAAGCATAAAATCTATTGAAAACCAACAAACTATGTTCTCAGTCAACTTTGCAACTACAATTCATCATTTTTTTAGGAAGGGTCACGTGTCAGAGCCTTTAGGCGAGTTCACATACTCAACCATCATTTAATCTTCTATGATTGCTAACACTCACAGCATACCCATGAGCAAAAAGCTTCAACCGGACACATAGAAAGATAGGGGCTTACAGTTTCGCCTCCCAACGTATTCACCTCAAGGGTGATGTCAACAATAATAACTCATGCCTACTCATATCCAGCTGGATATATGTGCCTAGATCATTCCTCACCACATGATGCTTTCAAAAAGAGAAAATAAAAAGGAATAGGGAAAACTTTTGACTCTTACATAAAATTAAATGCATAAAATTAAAAGATAGGCCCTTCACAGAGGGAAGTAGAGGTTGTCACACGCTTATTTGTTTTTATGCCAAATCCCTTAATGCAAAAGAACGTCATGTTATATTGCCCCTTATGATAGCAACCTTTATTACGCAGTCTGTCACTTTTATTCTTTGCCATCACAAGTTCATACAATGCTCAATTTTCTCTTGAACTAAATGATCCAACACTTTTAGAAGCTATTTTTATTGCCTTATTGCACCGATGACAACTTACTTGAAGGATCTTACTCAATTCATAGGTAGGTATGGTGGACTCTCAAGGCATGAATTTGGGTTTAAGGTTTTTGGATGCACAAGTAGTATCTCTACTTAGTGCGGAATTTTTGGCTAGAAAAGATATTGAGCAAGCACCACATGTTAAAGGATCTATGGCAATATAACTTCTATGTGAATATGAACAAACATAAATCATTACATTGTCTTCCCTTTCCAACGTCAACTATTTTGACACAAAATATTTAATGGGGGCTCACAACCATAAAAGATGTCCAAGATAGTGTATTGCAGGTGAATCTTCTCTTCCCTTATTAATTCTTTCATGAATCGCATCATTAACCAATGCTATGTTTCTCAATCTCCAATAAATTTTACCATTTATACTTTTCCTTATGTGATGTCATTACTTACCATAAGATTAGCATATGATCTTTTCATTTATTTTCCTTTCTTTTTATTAAAACATTAAAGTAAAGAAAGAAAACTCAAACTACTCTTTATTATATATCTTGCACACAATTACATTGATAGATAGATCACTAAGCAAATACTCAAAAATAAAAGATCGAACTAAATTTCTATTCAACTAAATCAAAAGATAACCAAAGATCGAACTAAAATAGATGAAAGCAAAGATAGTGGTGGTGATACGATACCGGGACACCTCCCTGAAGGAAATATTCCCTAGAGGCAATAATAAAGTTATTATTTATTTCCTTATATCATGATAAATGTTTATTATTCATGCTAGAATTGTATTAACCGGAAACATAATACTTGTGTGAATACATAGACAAACAGAGTGTCACTAGTATGCCTGTACTTGACTAGCTCGTTAATCAAAGATGGTTATGTGTCCTAGCCATTGACATGAGTTGTCATTTGATTAATGGGATCACATCATTAGGAGAATGATGTGATTGACTTGACCCATTCCGTTAGCTTGGCACTCGATCGTTTAGTATGTTGCTATTGCTTTCTTCATGACTTATACATGTTCCTATGACTATGAGATTATGCAACTCCCGTTTACCTGAGGAACACTTTGTGTGCTACCAAACGTCACGACGTAACTGGGTGATTATAAAGGTGCTCTACAGGTGTTTCCGAAGGTACTTGTTGGGTTGGCGTATTTTGAGATTAGGATTTGTCACTCCGATTGTCGGAGAGGTATCTCTGGGCCCACTCGGTAATGCACATCACTATAAGCCTTGCAAGCATTGCAACTAATGAGTTAGTTGTAGGATGATGTATTACAAAACGAGTAAAGAGACTTGCCGGTAACGAGATTGAACTAGGGATTGAGATAACCACGATCGAATCTCGGGCAAGTAACATACCGATGACAAAGGGAACAATGTATGTTGTTATGCGGTCTGACCGATAAAGATCTTCGTAGAATATGTAAGAGCCAATATGGGCATCCAGGTCCCGCTATTGGTTATTGACCAGAGAGGTGTCTCGGTCATGTCTACATAGTTCTCGAACCCGTAGGGTCCGCACGCTTAACGTTCGTTGACGATATAGTACTATGAGTTATGTATGTTGGTGACCGAATGTTGTTCGGAGTTTTGGATGAGATCACAGATATGACGAGGAACTCCGGAATGGTTCGGAAGTAAAGATTGATATGTGGATAGTAGTGTTTGATCTCCGGAAAGGTTCCGGAATCCATCGGAAGGGGTTCCGGATGTTTCCCGAAATGTTTGGGCACAAGAACACTTTATCTGGGCCAAAGGGGAAAGCCCACGAGGTTTTTGGAAAGCGCAAAAGGACGTTTTACGGAGTCCAGGGGCCAGATGCCAGGGTCCCTGGCGTCTGGGTCCAGACGCCGGGAACCCTGGCGTCTGGCCTGGAGTCCGAGAAGGACTCTTGCCTTTTGGGTGAAACCGACTTTGTGTAGGCTTTTACTCCAAGTTTTGACCCCAAGGCTCAACATATAAATAGAGGGGTAGGGCTAGCACCCAAGACACATCAAGAAACACCAAGCCGTGTGCCGGCAACCCCGTCTCCTCTAGTTTATCCTCCGTCATAGTTTTCGTAGTGCTTAGGCAAAGCCCTGCGAAGATTGTTCTTCACCAACACCGTCACCACGCCGTCGTGCTGCCGGAACTCATCTACTACTTCGCCCCTCTTGCTGGATCGAGAAGGCGAGGACGTCACCGAGCCGAACGTGTGCAGAACTCGGAGGTGCCGTGCTTTAGGTACTTGGATCGGTCGGATCGTGAAGACGTACGACTACATCAACCGCGTTGATACAACGCTTCCGCTTATGGTCTACGAGGGTACGTAGACAACACTCTCCCCTCTCGTTGCTATGCATCACCATGATCTTGCGTGTGCGTAGGATTTTTTCTGAAATTACTACGTTCCCCAACACTCCCCAAAGCTTGGCACAAGCCAAGGGGAGTGTCCATTCCATGAACTCAAGTCTCCTTTTGGTGATGAAGAAGGTGGTGGTGGTGAGGTAGCAGCGATCTTATCTTCCGGTTTCCATGGCAATGGCTCACCATCATAAGAGGAGGAGCGAGTCTCACGAATCCTGCAACGGGCAGCCAAACTCATACCTTTAAACCTTGCCTCATATTCAAAGACTTGGTTTTGGAGATCATAGATTTGGCTTTGAAGAAAGTTGATTTCCTCGTTGAGGGTGAAGACGACGTACTTCATGGACCTGCCATCCACCTTGAGATCACGGGTAAAATCCGTAATCATGAGGTGATTAGCATTGAGTCTGCGCTCCACCATCCCCTTGGACTTGAAGACCTCCTGTTCCATAGCTTCGAGCCTAGCCTCCAAGGTTCCCGTCCTCTTGGGCCCCTGGACGTCCCGAATGTGGAGCACCCCCTCACGCATCCCAATGGCTTGAGGGTGCTGCATCACCTCCCACAAATACGGATTGATGACGTTCTCAAAGAAATTGTCCTTGGAGGAGCTCGAAGCAGCCATGGCGATCTTGATCTGTCAGAACAAGAAAGAAGAACAGAAGATTTCTCTGCGATACGATGGTCAATACGTTCGGGGGGTATATAAAGATTTTTTATCTTGGGAAACAAGCAAACAGGAGAAAAACGGAGTCCGGAAGGCACCCTAGGTGGGCACAACCCACGCCAGGCGCGCCCTGGTGTCTTGTGCCCACCAGGGCTGCCTTCTTGGTTGTTTCTTATTTTGCTAATTTTTGTAATGTTCCAAAACTGACAGAAAATATTTTTGTAGATTTTTCGGATTCTGTTTACTTACCGTATCACGTACCTCCTCTTTTTCAGTTATTCTGGAGCATTCCAGAAGTTTTCTTTTATATGTTCCTCAGGTGTCATGGTTTGGATAATATTGCTTTCAACATTAATAGGTGTACTTGAAATATAGTGTTTAATTCTTCGCCCATTGACCACCTTCGGGTTAGTACCTTCGGCATTATTTATTTTGATAGCTCCAGAGCGATAAACCTCTTCAATAACATACGGTCTTTCCCATTTGGAGAGAAGTTTTCCAACAAAGAATCTGAAGCGAGAGTTGTACAAAAGAACATATTCTCCAACTTTGAATTCCCGCTTTTGGATTCTTTTATCATGCCATCTTTTAACTTTTTCTTTAAACAATTTGGCATTTTCATAAGCTTGGGTTCTCCATTCATCTAGTGAGCTAATATAAAATAACCTCTTTTCACCGGCAAGTTTGAAATCATAGTTGAGTTCTTTTATTGCCCAATATGCATTGTGTTCTAACTCAATAGGTAAAGGACAAGCTTTTCCATAAACCATCTTATAAGGAGACTTACCCATAGGATTTTTATAAGCTGTTCTATAGGCCCAAAGTGCATCATCTAATTTCTTAGACCAATTCTTTCGAGACCTATTAACAATTTTTTGTAGTATTAGTTTTATTTATCTAATGCTAAGTTCAACTTGACCACTAGATTGAGGATGATAGGGTGATGCAATTCTATGGTTAACATCATATTTAGCAGGCATTTTACGGAAAGCACCATAAATAAAATGTGACAACCATCAATCATTAAATATCTAGGGACTCCAAACCTCGGGAAAATAACTTATTAAGCATTTTAATGGAAGTGTTTTGATCAACACTACTAGCTGAATAGCTTCCACCCACTTAGTAACGTAATCAACAGCAACCAAAATGTGTGTATACCCATTAGAGGAAGGAAAAGGTCCCGTATAATCAAAACGCCAAACATCAAATGGTTCAACAACAAGTGAATAATTCATAGGCATTTCTTGACGCTTACCGATATTACCAAGATAAAACAAACTTACAGGCATCCTTGAAGAGAGTAGGCCAATAAAAACCAGGTTGCAATACCTTGTGAGCAATTCTATCTCCCGCATGATGCCCTCCATAAGCTTCGGAGTGACATTTCCGAAGGATTTGTTCCTGTTCATGCTCAGGTACACAATGTCTAATAATACCATCTACTCCTTTGTAAAGATGTGGGTCATCCCAGAAGGTACCATCTACTCCTTTATAAAGATGTGGGTCATCCCAGAAGTAATGTCTTAAATCATAGAAGAATTTTTTCTTTTGTTGGTATGTGAAACTAGGTGGTATGTATTTAGCAACAATGTAATTAGCATAGTTAGCATACCAAGGAGTGTTTTGACTTATGAGAAACATTTATTGCAGCTAGTTGTTCATCAGGAAAGCTGTCATCAATAGGTAGTGGGTCATCAAGGATATTTTCTAAGCTAGACAAGTTATCAGCTACGGGGTTCTCAGCTCCTTTCCTATCAGTGATATGTAAATCAAATTCTTGCAACAAGAGAACCCACCTAATGAGTCTAGGTTTAGCATCTTTCTTTTCCATAAGATATTAAATAGCAGCATGATCAGTGTGAACAATTACTTTGGAATCAACAATGTAAGACCTGAATTTATCAAAAGCAAACACAATTGCTAAAAATTCCTTTTCAGTAGTAGCATAATTTCTTTGGGCACTGTCTAGAGTTTTGCTAGCATAATCAATAACGTATAGTTTCTTATCAACTCTTTGTCCTAGAACAGCACCAACAGCATAATCACTAGCATCACACATAATTTCAAAGGGCAAATTCCAATCAGGTGGTTGAACAATAGCTGCAGAAGTTAAGGCTTTCTTAAGTGTTTCAAAGGCTTCTACACAATCATCATAAAAAACAAAAGGGACATCCTTTTGTAAAAGATTAGTAAGAGACCTAGAAATTTTAGAGAAATCTTTAATAAACCTCCTATATAAACCAGCATGACCAAGGAAACTACGAATACCTTTGATATCTCGAGGACATGGCATTTTCTCTATTGCATCAACTTAACTTTATCCACCTCGATACTCCGTTCAGAAATTTTGTGACCCAAGACAATACCTTCGTTAACCATAAAGTGGCACTTCTCCCAATTCAAGACAAGATTAGTCTGCTCACATCTCTGCAAAACTCGATCAAGGTTGCTTAAGCAATCATCAAAAGAAGTTTCATAAACAGAAAAATCATCCATGAAAACCTCAACAATCTTTTCACAAAAACAGAGAATATAGCAGTCATACATCTTTGAAAAGTAGCAGGTGCATTGCATAATCCAAAAGGCATATGTCTATAAGCATAAGTTCCAAAAGGGCAAGTAAAAGTGGTTTTCTCTTGATCAGGTTGTGAGACAGGTATTTGAGAAAAACCGGAATATCCATCAAGGATGCAAAAGTGTGTGTGCTTAGACAATCTTTCCAACATTTGATCAATAAAAGGCAAAGGGCAATGATCTTGTCTAGTTGCTTTATTTAATTTTCTAAAATCAGTTACCATTCTATAGCCAGTAACAATTCTCTATGGAATGAGTTCATTTTTATCATTGGGAACAACAGTAATCACGACAAAAATACACTTCCGTGATGATACGTGTTTGTCACCATAGGTCACGTTTACTGTCATGCATGTACATCCATGACAAATTTATGACAGAATCAAGATAGTCATACCTGTGTTGTCGTAGAAGTGTTCCATGACATTACCAAAATTATCATCACGGAAGTGTCCACTTCCATGACGATAAATCGCGCGTCACAGAAGTGCTTTCATCAAGGGTGACCGACACGTGGCATCCACCATAACGGAACGCCGTTAAGCTATCGGGTCCGGTTTTGGATCCGATAACCCGTTAACAGCCTGGACCAACGGGGATTTTCCACGTGTAAAATCATCATTGGCTGGAGGAAACACGTGTTGCCTCACCGTTGGGACATATTGGACAGGAGGCGCCTATGATAGGTCGACACATGGCACGGCCCAACAGTGGCCCATTCCGGTGAAAAAGGCCGGCCCAGTAAAAAATAGCAGGCCGGCCCATATAAGGCCTACTTGTGTCAGGTCCATTTAAGCCCACGACCCATACGGGATGTGCCAATTCGGCCCGTGAACGGCCCGTTAAAGATTTGACACCATTGCAGCCCATCGTCAGTTCGAGCCCGTTAACAGCCCGCTATATATTTGGGCTCAATATCGGCCCGATGAGATTTTGGCCTGTTAACGGCCCATTCAGTGGATGGGCCAATTTTCACGATGTACATCTTTCGGCCTTTTAGCGACCCATTTAAATGTTGGGCTAATTTCCGGCCCGGTGTGTCTTTCAGCCTGTTGACGGCCCATAAATCAGTTGGGCCATTTGTAGTCGGACCTGAGTTTTGGCCTTTTAGCGACCCATTTAAGTGTTGGGCCAATTTCTGGCCCGGTGTGTCTTTCAGCCTGGTGATGGCCCATATATCTGTTGGGCCATTTGTAGTCGGATCTGACTTTTGGCCTTTTAGCGACCCATTTAAGTGTTGGGCCAATTCCCGGCCCTGTGTGCCTTTTAGCCTATTAACGGACCATAAATGAGTTGGGCCATTTGTAGTCGGACCTGAGTTTTGGCCTTTTAACGGCCCATGCCCTTCATGGTCCAATGCCAGTCCGGTTTCTGTTTCGGCCTGCTAAAGGCCCACAACATAGTTGGGCCATTTACAATACGACCTGACTTTCGGCCTCTTAGCGGCCCATGCTCTTCATGGTCCTGTACAAGCCCGCTGTCTCTTTCGGCCTGCTAAAGGCCCACAGTATAGTTGGGCCATATGTAGCCCGAAATTAGTAATGGCCTGTTAACGGCCCGTGAAATCAATTGGGCCCACCTGTTGCCCACTTCGATGTCAGCCTGTTAACGACCCGGGAGTTAAGAGGGCCGACCATTAACTTTCGGCCTGGTAACGGCCCATTAACTTAATGGGCCCACTAAAGTTCGTACATGTCTTTAGGGAAAATTAGATAATTTGAGCCCATTACGACGAGCAATTATGCACAAGACCAAAACCGATCAAGCAAAGGTACGACATACAAGGAAAAACGTTGCACATCCAGCATATATTACAGGAAATTACATCCACTGGGTAATCAAAGATTAATGCCAGTGCAAATAAATGAACAGAACCTAACGATCTACAACGTCACAATCTGCAACCTCAGCACGGATGACGCCCATAAGCATGTGGGCAAGTTCTTGCTGCTTTGCTACACTGTCTCTGAAAACATTGATCAGTTGTTGTGTCGCACGACTCTGCACCTCTGATTCCTCCACCATTTCCATCATTCCTGCAGCCATTAATTGGTTCACAAACATACATTTTTTCCATTGCATTCGAGACAGAGGACACTGAACAGATTCAGATGGCGATTTTGGCAGGCTTGTATTATTGATAGTGGAGAGTGTCTCGACCACTGTATCATAACATAAATTAGGAGGGGAACCAAAAGATTAATCATGAGTTATTGGCATATTACCTGGCCTAGATTTATTGGAAAGAAACAATAGGGTTGCCTTGCTGTTTTTAGAGTTTGTCTTCCTATCTTCAGCAGCTTGCACCAGATTAAGACACTAGCATTGCTATCATTGGCCAAGTCAGATAATAGGAAAGCAACATTGGCACACACTACAGGAAACAGCTACTTTGCCGTCTGCCATGGCGGACGGCAAAGGCTCGAAAGGCGGACGGCAAAGACCTTTGCCGTCAGCCGCGGACGGCAAAAGGCTCCGGCAAAGAAGGCTACGGTAAACAGCTGCTTTGCCGTCTGCTTCCTGGCGGCGGACGGCAAAGGTTCTTTGCCGTCCGCGGCGGACGGCAAAGAGTGCGGACGGCAATAATTGCGCTGTCAGTCCGTTAAGTGGCTAACGGCAGACCTTTGCCGTCCGCCGCAGACGGCAAAGAGCCTTTGGTCTTTGCCGTCCGCCTTATGATGTCATGTACACGTCACTAGATGGCAGGTTCTTTGCCGTCTGCCACTGATGGCAAAGTGCAGGTTCTTTGCCGTCTGCCACGGACGGCAAAGTCTTTGCCGTCTGCCACTGTAGGCAAACTGACCAAATGGGTCAGCTCCCAGGAAGCACAGTTGGCTACCACGTGGCTTCTTTGCCGTCCGCGGCAGACGGCAAAGGCTCTTTGCCGTCGGTGGCAGACGGCAAAGAGCCTGCATATTGTCTGTTTTTTATTAAATCCCACAATTTGCAGCACATATCACATATATAAGTTTCATATCCAGCACATATCCAACACATATCTAGCACATATCCAACACATATCTAGCACATATCCAACACATATCTAGCACATATCCAACACATATCTAGCACATATCCAACACTAAGTTGAAATGGGTTGTTTATGAGCTAACTTAGTTGAAATGGATCATTTATGAGCTAACTTAGTTGAAATGGGTCGTTTATGAGCTAACTAAGGTGAAGGGCATCGTTTTTGAGCTAAGTAAGGTGAAATGGGTCATTTTGGAGCTAACCTAGTTGAAATGGATCGTTTTTGAGCTAACTTAGTTGAAATGGATCGTTTTTGAGGTAACTAAGGTGAAATGGATCTTTTTTAGCTCACTTAGGTCAAATGGATCGTTTTTGAGCTAACTTAGTTGAAATGGATCGTTTTTGAGCTAACTTTGTTGAAATGGATCATTTTTGAGCTAATTTAGTTGAAATGGATCGTTTTTTAGCTAACTTAGGTGAAATGGATCATTTATGAGCTAATTTAGTTGAAATGGATCTTTTTGAGCTAACTTAGGTGAAATGGGTCATTTATGAGCTAACCTAGGTGAAATGGGTCGTTTATGAGCTAACCTAGGTGAAATGGGTCGTTTATGAGCTAACCTAGGTGAAATGGGTCGTTTATGAGTTAACCTAGGTGAAATGGGTCGTTTATGAGCTAATTATGCAATTTTTGACATAAGTAAGCTAAGTACATATCGTTTTAGAGCTAACTTAGGTAAAATGGATGGTTTATGAGGTCAGTAAGCTTATTAAGTCATTTTGGAGGAAAAGAAGCTAACTCTAGGTCATTATGGTAAGCATATTGGAGGAAATAAAGCTAAGTCTAGGTCTTTATGCATTTGTTAAGCAAAACACTAGAGAAACTTACCGTGATCAGGGAGGTGTAGGAGCGGGCTGGCTAGTGCCGGTAGCTGGAGAAGGATCATGCGATGCGTTTCTGGAGTTAAGCTGCACCAAAGATCATTTCCAATGTCTCGTTAGCATTATGGCACTCAAATGTTAAGACTAGCAAGTAATGTCCATTCAAATTAAACTCACCGTGGTCCCAGGAGCAATCACTGGCATCGGCGGAGCGGTCTGACCGGTCTTCTCGCACACAGACTGCACATTTGGTTTTGACGACTCAGTCATACTAGTTAGTAATGAGACAAACACTACATGAATGTTTTGGCTAATCTGCAGAAGAAACTTACCACAAGGAGCTCGTACATGGCCCTTGCCTGCATGTCATTCCGTGCCCTCTCCTCCTCCATCATCTTTGTCGTCCTCTCCTCCAACTCCCGCTGCCTCTCCGCCGCCTCCGCCAGAAGTTTCTCCGTTCTATCTCTCTCACTCTGTATAGCAGCCTGCAACACCACTCACATGACCATTTGTAATCATTGATGGAAGCGCACACAATGTAATGGAGAAAGATAGCTGAGTACGTATCACTAACCTTGATGGCGAGTTGCACTGGCCGTTCACGAGGCCTTATCTCAGGAGCGGAGCTCGACTGGCGCGCCTTGATCTCTGGGAGAGTGCTAGGACAACGGATAAGTCCATCTCCAATGGCTATGGAGCCATGGGACCTCCCGCCACCAGATATCATCACCAGCTCTAGATCAATGGGACCCTGGCTCGGGTTAAAGTCCTCCCCTTTCCTCGCCTTCCCCTCATCTCTATATCTCACGAGCTTGTTGTGGGAGGAGATGTTGGTGAAGTTGTTTGCATCATCGAGGTCAGACTGAGAGAAAGCCTTGACTTTCTTGTAAGAGCCAGTGTGGGCCATGGCATACAGGTCGTACACCTCTGGCACCTTATCCGCCTTATTGTGGCGTGCCTGAAAGAGAGAAACAATGAAAATTAGTAAATAAAGGGCTCAAGCTAGCATGATGAATGAATTGCATGAATCATGAAGCAAACCACATACCCAGTTGCGCCCGAACTGATATAAGTTGGAGCTGCCTTGATGGTGTGGCACACCTTCCATTTGGGCACGTTTGTCCTTGGCCTGGTTGTGGAGGGCTAGCCATTCTTGTGAGCACCACTCATCGACCAACACCTCCCAACAATCCATCCGATCCGCACACCATCTCGGAGGCGCCTAAGTTAGCAAATAGAAACTTGAGCGCTACGGCTAAGAATTACTAAATGAAGGAACTTAAGTAGAAGGCCTTAAGAATTACCTTCATGTACTGCTCCTTACTCAGGAACTTATCGCGGCACGCCGGCTTGGTCTTCTTGATACCACGCAAGGCGTAGTAGTCTCGAACAGCCTGCACCCGAGCCTCGTGCCGTAAGTTCTGGAGTAGGCGCTTGCAGACGTTCTCGATAACATTTGCGCACTCCTCCTCGTATCCCTCCTCACACCTGTAGAATGTCTGCAATCAAATGAGACAATATTGATTAGTACAATTAATAACTAGCTAGTTGAAGATTTTGAAATGTGTAAAGGAGAAATTACCCAGAACGTCCTGATCACCATGTCTGCCCTCGTGTCGCACACGGCACCGTCGATAATGACATCCGGCGGGGCCGGGGCAGCCACGTAGTGCTCCCAGCTCAACCCAAGCTCTGGAAGCCGACCCTCACCAGGCAACGTGACAAACCCCGGGAAGTTTTGCCGGCAAAGAACTCCAAGGACGGAGTTGGGCCGGCGGACACTATGATGGTGGTCCCAACCCCTGCAGCATGACAAGGCCAACGCATTAGTTATTTGAAGAAACGTGAATGCAGAAGGTACAAAAATATTAAATGCACTTACGTACCTCTCCCCATCAGGGAAGATCAACCACCTCTGCTCGCGAGTCGCCGGCACGGACGGGAGCCGTGTAGCACCACGCTGGTAGACGGTGCCACCCTCCTCCTCAAGATCAGTCGGCTCCCCGCCATCATCAGCATGGCCACTCGGCTCCTCGGGCTGATCCGGCCAGGTACCCCATCCGGACGTGTGCTCCTCCAGGGTCTCGTGGGCCGAACTCTCGTGGGCCGAAGGCCAGTCGACCCGAGGCTCGTGGGCCCAAGACCCGTGGACCGGAGGCTCGTGGACCGGAGTCCGTGTAGCCTCCTCCTCGGACGAGTCCACCCTAGCAGTCACGTGCTCGGGTGAAACAGCTGGGGGTGGCGGCGAGGAAGGCTCCCTAGCAGTCACCCTACCTCCTCTCCCGCGACCACGTGCCCCACCTCCTCTCTTCCTACCTTGTCCCCTGCTGGGCACCGCGGTGGACGAAGAAGGGCCCGGCGGTGTGGACATACTGTCCAGCAACGCTCGGCGAAGAGGTACGTCTGGAATCGAAGACCTCAGACCACGCGCCGAGGAAGAAGGGGCCTTGGCGCGCTCCCGACCAGCGCCCACCATCTTTCAACACCTGCCATGACAAACAGTAAACGAAATTAGTACAACATAAAAAAAAGACCGACATGAATAATAATATGTGTATCACTTAAGTGTATCATCATCAAGTACAACATTAAAAAATTTAATACCTGACACTACTAATAATCTCGATCAGTATCATCAATAAATGCATAATCATCATCATCACTATAATCAATGACGGGCTCATAGGGTTCAGTGGCATCAACATATGCAAGGCCACCTTGACGTAATCGGTCAAGCAATGACAGGTCATCCGCAGCAGTAACCTCTTCTTGTTCCTCCTCTGGGGTGATGTCGGATTCACTGTCACTGTCTACTTCAATGTTTTGGGGTGAAGTATAGCGGTTCTTGAAACGCTTTTTGGAAAGACGTGTCTCTTGGAAGAATTCTCCTTCATATGTGTCTGGGTTAATGTGAGGTTCATAATCCTCTTCCTTTGGGGGAGATAGTCTAGCACGTGGCGGCACTTCATAAACGACTTCCCAACCTTTCAGATTTGGATTAGTTTGGCAGGCCCACGGTAGATAGAATACTTGGGTCGCCTGTTGAGCCGTAATATAGACATCAGGAACATCTAAATGGGTGCTTTGGTTGATTTCAACTAGCCCTATATGTTCATGAGTTCTTCTAGTCTCCTTCGGCTGAAACCAATAACATTTGAAGACTACGACATTCGGTGAGTTTTCACCATAGAATAGAAGTTCATAAATTGCTTCAACTCTCCCATAATACTCGGTACCTCCTTCGCCGATAGCAGATACACAACAATTTGTAGACTTTCGGTCGGCCATAGATAGCTCTTTGCCATAGGTACGAAAGCGATACCCGTTGATGTCGTATTTGTCAAATGAACGGACCTTATAGTCAAAACCATTAGCGACTTGTCTCAATTCGGCGTCCATAGACTCTGAATTAGCCTACAAGTTTAATATGAAAGGATTGTTGCATTACACACAAATTAGCGAATGAAACCGGGATAGCCGCCTACAAATTAGCCTACAAGTCTAATAGAAATTACCGTTTGTTTGAACCAAGAGATGAAACCGGGATAGCCGCCACCTTGCTTTGCGAGAAGCTCATACTCTTCGACAGAATCCTTTTGGATCACCGCTCCATACAAGAATAAGGCGACGTATCGACTGTATGAAATATCCAGGAATAAGAGCAGTTCAAAGGAAATAGAAGTTGCGAAACTATGTACCGAGAACTTACTCGATGTACGGCCGCACTTCTATCAGGTTGTTGAAGATATACAACGAAATGGTCCGCCATTGTTCGTTATCCAAAGATACTGGATTTGAAACACTGGCTGGTGCGAGATTCCCTTTGAATAGGCTGAGGTTGGATCCACCCTTTTTAGGGTCGTCAGCATTGTACCGAGGCTTCGGATTATGCAAATGACGATTTTTGGCTTCGTAGTGTGCTGTCACGAAGTTTGCCGCCTCCTCAGTGATGAATGCCTCAGCCATCGATGCTTCAATTCTACGTTTATTTTTACATTTTTGTCGAAGCGTCTTCTGCATCCTCTCAGTTGGGTAGCACCAACGATTTTGCACGGGCCCCCCCAATCTTGCCTCGGTCGGGAGATGCAAAATCAAATGTTGCATTGGATTAAAGAAGCCCAGTGGAAAGATCTTCTCTAACTTGCAGATCAACTCCGGCGCCAACTCTTCCATTTCTTCTAGCACGCTAGGCGATAGTTCTTTCGCACAAAGAACACGGAAGAAATAGCTGAGTTCTGCCAGTACTAGCCATTCATCCTCAGGGATGAAGCCACGCAACATCACCGGCATTACCCGCTCAATCCATATGTGCCAATCATGACCCTTGAGACCAAATATCTTCAATTTATCAAGACTGGCTCCCCTCTGTAGATTCGCTGCATACCCATCGGGGAACATCAACTGCATTTTCACCCACAAGATAATTTCCCTCATAGCCGGCCTTCCAAGATTGAACCATGCCTTTGGCTTCGTCCAGTTCTGCTTTCCTTTCGTTTCTTTCATGTTTTGTAACGGCCTATCACATAGCGCCTCCAGATCGACTCTAGCCTTAGTATTATCCTTTGACTTCCCATCTATGCCGAACAATGTACCAAAAAGTGCCTCGGCGATATTCTTCTCAGTGTGCATCACGTCGATGTTGTGTGGGCAAAGGAGGTCTTTGAAGTAAGGCAGATCCCATAAGCATGTTTTGTGAGTCCAGGCGTGCTGAGAATTATACCCCTTGAAGTACCCTGGACGCTCGGGATCTGGCTCGAGAGCGTTTAACTGATCCAGGGTCTGTTGGCCTGTCAATGCATGTGGTGCAGAGTTTTTGACAACTCTACCTCTGATGAAGTTCTTCTTGTCTTTCCTGAACTTATGGCGAGGATTCAGGAACTCTCTATGCATGTCGAAGCAAGAAAACTTGCGACCGGCCTGAAGCCAACGAAACTCAAGAGCTCCCTTGCATGTGGGGCACAGGAACCTTCCATGCACACACCAGCCAACGAATAGCGCATACGCCGGCAAGTCATGCGTCGAGTACATGTACCAGACACGCATTATGAAGTTCCGTTTGCTATAGGCATCGTATGTCTTGAACCCATTATCCCAGGCTTCTTGCAATTCGTCCTTAAGCGGTTGCATGTACACATTCATATTTTTCCCCGGATAGTTGGGCCCTGGAATTATCAACGTCAGGAAAATGTTCTTTCTTTGCATAATCTGTCCGGGGGGGAGATTGAGTGGAAAGACAAATACGGGCCAACAACTGTATTGGGCTGCCGTCATACCAAACACACCGAACCCATCCGTGCTGATGCCGACTCGAGGATGCCTCGGATCTGCCGCTTTGTCACCATGTAATTCATCAAACTTTTTCCACGCAACACCATCAGATGTGTGTACAATCATCAGATTCCCATCTGCATCTAGTTCGGTTCTTTTGCCCGTTTTGTGCCATGTCATCTGTCTGGCCGTCTCTTCGACCATGAAAAGACGTTGAAGTCTTGGTACGATTGGCATATACCGAAGAACACTAACGGGGATTTTGGTCTGTGCCTTCTCACCCATACCGTTGTCTACCACAACATACCTGGAAGACTTGCAAATGGGACAACAGTTCAAGTCCGCATAGTCAAGCCTAAACAAGACACATCCTTTCTCACAGGCATGTATCTTATCATAGGGCATCTTCAGTGCACGGAGGATTTTGTCCGACTGGTACAGGTTTGCAGGCATTACATGGCCTTTGGGTAGAAAGCGTCCAAATACTGTCATCATTGCATCGTAGCATTCTCTGCCCAAGTTGAACTGAGCCTTCAGAGCCATTACTTGTGAGATGGCATCCAACTGACAAAGCTCAGTGTGCTCATGGAGCGGACGTTTTGCAGACTCCAACATTTCATTGAAGGCCTTTGCAGATTCCTCCATCTCCTCGTCCGAATCCCGAGCATCATCAAAGTCTTGCACCATGTTTTCCATACCGGTACCATGCTCG